>NW_006921619.1:10323060-10330840 GCF_000298275.1 Orycteropus afer afer
GGGTTTGAACCGCCAGCCCTCTGGTTAGCAGGCAAGTGTCTTAGCCACTATGCTACCAGAGCTCCCATACACCTATTAGAATGGCATATACAGTAAAGTGCTGGAGAGGCTATGAAGCAACTGGAATGCTCATAGATCGCTGGTAGAAGTGCAAAATGGTGCAGTCACTCTGAAAAACTATCTGACAATTTCTTACAAAGTTAAATATAACTAGCCATATAATATAGCAATCCCACAATTGAGGTTATACCCACACAAAAACTTGTACACAAATGTCTTACAACGAATCTATCCATAATTACCAAAAAGTGGAAACAACCAAAAGTCCTTCAATGAGTAAATGGATAAAGTGTGGCACGTCTGTACAATGGAATACTATTAAGCAATGAAAAGAAACAACTATGAATATACACACAAATGCATCATGCTAAGTGAAAGAGGTCAGTCTCAAAAGGTTACATGCCTTATGATTCCATTTATATGACATTCTCAGGAAGACAAAATTATAGTGAAGGAGAACAGAATAGTGGTTGCTGGAGCTTAAAGGTGAGGGGGAGGTGTGATTATAAAGAGCTAGCATGAAATAGTGTTATGAGGGTGATTGAACAAGTTCTTTATTCTGACTGTGGTGGCGGAACAGTATTATTTGAAAATTGTAAACACTATGCGTTTTCCATAATAGATTACTGATTATGTTACTGATTATCCATTCCTAGATTACTATGCAGAAATTTAAATAATGATACAAAAAGGTAACAAATCATATAGGAAAATATTCGTAATGTATTTTGAAATGAAAAAGCAGGTTTTAAGATGGCATGTCCCTAATTTTATAAAAATAATTTACATGTATAGGCATATTCATATATCAAGTATATTTAGGACAAAGAATAGTAAGAGAAAGAAGAAGAAAGAAAAAAAGATGATGATGGGGCAAGGTGCCAAGAAAGATATTTAGTGAAGACATGGGAATGAGAGTCTGGCAGCTCTGCCAATGAATCTGTTCCTTCCTTGAGGGAACTTACAAGAGGATTCTGAAAAAGCACCTTTAATTCAGTACTGAAAGAGACCTGTTTTCCACCCTTGCTATACACAGGCTGGAGGGAGTGCATGGAGCATTAATCAGGGTGCTTCTCATGGCAGGTGGCAGACACCTCATTCAAAGCAGCAAAAGTAGAAAGAGGAATGTTATTGCTTTATGTGCTAGAAATTTAAATGGATGCGTGTTGTGCAGTGAATTACTTAATAGGGCTCTTCTAGCCATTCTCTTTGGACTCTCACCAGATGACTATGTGGAACTGTGCAAATGCAAGGTGTTTGTGGCCCACCAATAGGATTGGATAGCTTGCTAATAATGTAAATAAGGTACATATCACCCCTGTGGGAGTGTTGGTTGGTTGGTTGGTATGTGCCGTCGAGTTGAACCCGACTGATAGCGACCCCTCCTTGGGTTTCTGAGGCAGTATCACTACGGAAGTAGATTGCCCCATCTTCCTTCGGAGGAGTGGCTGATGGGTTTGAACCACCAGCCTTCTGGTTAATAGTCAGGTACCTTAGGCACTATGCTACTAGAGCTCCCTGTGGGAGTGGGACTATGCAAAAAAAGGTGTATGAAACTCTAACACGGAGATTGGTCAGTTTTGCCATCTCATAAGGCTTAAAATGAGTCATCCCCACTACCATCAAGACAGAAGAAGAACCAGGAGTGGAGCACTCTTTGGACCCAAGATTCCTATGCTAGACCTCCTTGGCAAAGAGATGAAAGAGAGATGGCAGCAGCATAAGCAGCAGGACCAACAGAACCAAGAGATCAGTATGAGTGAGAGCAGCCAGCTTGCCAGCCTATGAAGCAAGAAAGCTGAGTGTCTTGCTGGTGGTGGAGTGGGGTGCACTGATTGGCAGAGCTCAAAGAGCTTTGTAACACTTGCCTGAGCAGGCAGAGGCCAGGCTGAGAAGTCGAGGATCAAAGAAAGACATGCCTGAGAGAGAAAAGGCTAAGGAGAGGCTGTCCTGATCGAAGAATTGTATCTTGATAGTTTCTGAACCTGAATTCTAACGTATTGCTTCACGAATAAACATCATGATCGTGAGTCTTGTCTATGAGTCCTCTGCAGCCATTGCAAATAATTATTGAACCCAGCAGAGAAGTAGAGAGTACCATACGGAGAGGGTTGGTGTCAGAATTGGCAAAAAAGTTGGAGAGTGGTAGTATGTCTGACTTCTGCCTCATAGGAATCAGCCTTGGGCTGATGCTGTTGATGGTGATTCTGTCTTCCCCTTGTGAAGTTGGAGGAGGTTGAATGATGACACCCTATGCCCTTAAGGCATGGCTGAATCCAGGGGTTTATAAATGTCATCAGTTCTCTCTCTTCTGTTCTCTCTCTCTTTTCCTCTACCTCCCAGCAGTGATTGTCTTCAAACATAGCTAGGATGGCCACTGGGAGCTCACACCTAGGTTGGCATTATTGCTCAATCCTGAAGGAAGAAAGAAAGATCACCAGTGAAGGGCCAAGGGAGGAGCATTTCAGACCAGGGGAATAGCAGGCACAATGTCTCTGAGGCAGGAAATAGGTTGATGGAGTGAAGGAAAAGAAAAGAGAAATGAGGTCTCCAGCTACAGCTGGACTGAAGTGAGTAAGGAGAAGAGAGTTGTAGAAGATAAGGTTGGAGAAGTGGAAAGGGCCAGGTCATGGAGTACCTTAAGTTCCCCCAGAAGGTGTTAAGATGTCATTCTCAGTACAATGGAAAACCACTGTTGTTGTTGTTGTATGCTGTTGAGTTGATTCTGACACACAGCAACCCTATAGGACAGAGCAGAATTGCTCCATAGGTTTTCTAGGCTGTACTTGTTATGGCAGCAGATCACCAGGTCTTTTCTTCTCTGGAGTCACTGGTGGGTTTGAACTGCATAGCTTTTGGTTAGCAGCCCAAGTGCTTAACCATTGTGTCACCAAGGCTCCTTTGGAAAATCACTAAAGGTTTTAATTAGAGCAGAACAGTGACATGATCTGACTTACATTAAAAGATCACTGAGTACACTAGTGTTTATTGCATCACTTTTCATGATAGTCAAAAGTGGAAACAACTTAAATGTCTATCAACAGATGAATGGATAAACAAAATGTGATGTGTACATACAATGGAATGTCACTCAGTCATAAGGAGAACTGAAGTCCTGATACATGCTAAAATAAGGATGAACCTTGAACACATTATGCTGAGTGAAATAAGTCAGTTACAAAAGGACAAATACTTTACGACCTCACTTAAATTAAATAAGCAAATACATAGAAACAAAAGATTATTAATGGCTACCAAGTTTGGGAGGGAGGGAGAAAGATGGAGTTTTTGCTTAGGGGGCACTGAGTTTATGTTAATGATGGTAGAATAATTAGGAAAAGGATAGGGATAAGCTTTGTGCAACCAGAAGAGTATAATCAATATCACTGGATTGTGTATGTAGAAACTGTCAAACTGGTGAATGTTTTTTTTTTTATTCCTGTGTGTGTATATTTGCATCATCATTATCATCATCATCATCATAAAAGATTACTCAGGTTACATAGGTGAGGTTGGGTGGAGCAGTACCAACCCCACTCACCAGCCTAGGAGGATATTTGGAAGAGAGAGAAGGCATTTTAAATTGTCCCACCTTGAGAGAATAGGTAACTTGCCATGGGACTTCAGAATCATAGTCTTGGGCAACTCTAGGGTCAATTAGTATAAAATGGTCCACAAAGACAACTTTCTACATCCTGCTTTGGTGAGTAGCAACTGAGATCTTAAAGTTTGTGAGCAGCTTGTGAGCAGTTCAGCTATCCATCCAAAGCAAAGAAGAGTGAAGAAAATCAAAGGCACAAGGAAAAAATTAGTCCAAAGAACTAATGGACTACATGAACCCCAGCCTCCAGGATCCTGAGGCCAGAAGAACTTGATGGTGCCCAGGTACCACTACTGACCACTCTGAAAGGGATGACAATAGGAGGTCCCAGATAGTATGGGAGAAAAATGTGGAACAAAACTCAAATTCATAAAAACAAGTAGGCTAACTGATCTGATAGAGATGGGTGGAACCTCTGAAACTATGGCCTTTAGACACACTTCAGGCCTGAAACTGAACTCACCCCTGGCTCAGCTATCACTAAAACAAACGATAGACCTATAAGTAAACAATAATGCTAAGGAGGTAAGCATTCAATAGAACAATCAGCCATAGAAGGTTGAAAGGATTTTTTTAAAGGAAGACACAGAGACAGGCACATAAGGTGAACATTTATACCAGGCAGGTACACTTCTTAGAACAATCAACGATGGGAGATCAGAAGGGCAGTATTTGCACAGGGAGATAGCTCAGCGGGCAGGAATGCATGGGAAAGAAGGACACAGGGAGAAAGCAACTACAGGGAGGAAGTGGAAGAGAGGTGCTACATTGTGGGGATTGCAATGTCATGAAACAAAATGTGTATGGACTATGAAATGGAAAGTGAATTTGCTCTGTAAATTTTCACCCAAATGACAACTTTTTTAAAAAAAGTATATGAAATGTTGAATGGAAAACCAATTTGCTCTGTAAACTTTCATCCAAATCACAATAAAATTAAAAAAGAAATCATCTCAGTGACTCAGTATACTACTGGCATTTAGTGGACCAGAGGTGTTAACTATTCTGAAATGGATAAGACAGTTCTAACAGTAAAGTCTCAACAATGAGTAATGATTAATTAATGCTCCAAGTGCTAATACCACTCATGTTAGTTGCTGTGGGCAGAGTGGGCTGTAACTGAACAAGAGTAGTCACAGGGATAGTAAGCTAAAACCTCAGTATAAAGTAGTGGGCAGCAGACACAGTTTAAAGAGGATATAATTTTTTTTGTTTTTGTATATTTGGTTTCACTCCCCAATTACCATCCCCAACTCTAACCCACTCTCCTCCTCTCCCTTCCCTGTGACCTTCCCCACTTCTCGTGCCCTTCTTAACTATGCACTCCTTATCTATCCAGCTTCTCCTCCATGTGAATGCCTTCCCTCTGGTGCCCCATGGCCGATTCCTCCAAGGGTTGTATCTCCATAGAGTAGGTGGGTTCTCATAGCCCTGGGTTGAGTGTTTGCATGTAAGTCTTTTTACTGTTGGGCTGAGAGCCAGTCCTTGGGAGTAAGTCCTATCTCAGGCCTGAAATACATCCCAGGGCCATAGTTTTTGGGGTCTCACCAGACTCCATCTGACCAGTAATTCTAGTTGTTATTGTGTTTTTGAATTTTGTTCCATGGTTTTCCTCATTCTATCCAGGATCTCCAGTTTTGATCACTTCCTGAGTGATTGGCATTGGTAGGTGGGCACCATCTAGTTCTTCTGGCCTCGAGGTCCATCATGTCCTAGGGCTGATTGTTTCCAAATGCCCTTGGTTTTCTTCACTCTTCTTCGCTTCAGATGAGAGGAGACTATTAGTTGCATCTTAGATGGTCGCTCGAAAGCTTTTAAGACCCCAGTGACTACCCACCAAAGCAGGTTGTGGAACAAGATTTTTATGTATTGTGTTGTGCCAATTGAGCCTCATGTCCCCAAATACTATGGTCCTGAGTTGGCAGGATGTAATATAATTTGGAGGTAGATTCTCAGGACCTGCTGACAGATTTGATGTGAGGGAAAGAGAGATCGAGGATGATGAAGGAGACACCAAGGATGACTCCTGGATTTGTGGCTTTGGCTAACTGTTGGTGCCATTTACTGAATCACAAAACAGAGGTTCATCTCATTTGAGTTATGCCAACTTCCCTCCTCTCTATCTTGAAATTGCTCAGTTTGTTTTACTATGTTTGATTAATCCATGATTTGGCCTCATGTCTCTCAAGGAAGCAGTGAGGTCCAACAGATCAGCAGAACTGAGCCAAGCTGCTTCACCTTCCACTGCTTTCTACCCTCATTATACAAATAGGTGCAAACACCTTCCCACATAGGGATTCCAGGATTAGGAAATCAAATGCTAGATGCATGTGGACAGAACCTCCTTGACACATTGTAGATTCACAGTAAGTGTCCCCACCTCCAACACCTGCTTCTTCTTCCTAGGCTCTAAATTTGATGACTTCAGAAGACCATGTCCTTGACTTTCTCTTAAATTGGTATTCCCTGCTTGGTAAATTCATCCACTGTCATGACTTAAATGATCAGTCTTACAAAGATGATTTCCTACCTTACAACTCCAGTCCAGACCTCTTTCCTGAATGCTAACACTGCATTTCCAAATGCCTCCAGGAATTCCCACGTGAATTTACCATCAAAATTTCAAATCTAAAACAGTTTCTGATATGGCTTATTTTGTCTAAGAGATGCATTGCCTGAAGACCTACAAGTAGCTCTAGTAGCATTGTGCCTAAGGCATCTGTGATAGTTGGAGCTGTGTGTCAACTTGACTGAACCCCAGTTCTGTGTGGTTGTTCCCATGATGGGGTCGGATGATTGTGTTCTGAGTGGCCAATCTGTCAAGGGGAGTTTCCCTAGGGGTGTGGCCTGCTTCCAGGATATCCAGGGACATCCTGGGAAGAGAGACATTCTTCTGTGGATTGGGACTCTGGTGTGCTGCCTACAACCCTCCGTGACTGAGCAGCCCACCGCTCGGCCTGGAGATCTTGGATTCGTCTTTTGTTGGAGTCAACAGCCAGTGTACTGCCTGCCAGCCTTGAATTTATCGGCCCTCTGTGGTTGCAGAAGCTAAGGCTGCCTCCAGCCCGAGGTTTCCTCCAGGGACTTTGGACTTGCCGGCTTCTAAACATTTGTGAGCCATTTTCCTAAGATAAATTTCTTTCTCCTTCTCTCTCTATATAAGGTTTGCTGGTTTTTGTTTCTCTAGAGAACCCAGTCTAACACGTTTGATACTGGGAGTGGTTTTAGAGAGACAAAATCATAAGGATGGGCTTCCTAGATTGGTTCTCCAGTTTGATTAATTTTGATGACACTAGAGACTGCATCTGCTAGTAAAGAGAGCCTTACTAATCCATGGTGTGAGGTGGCAAAATTAATACATGAAATAGCACCACCAGTAGATCAAGTACTTGTGAGAAGTGATGCTCTGGGTGATCGGATATTTGATACTTTTCTGCAATTTTGTCAGAATGAGGAGTATAAGGAAGCTGGTTGGTTGGTCCTACTTACACTGGATAAATTGGTGAAAAAGCGAGATGGGCTCAAAGCTGCTGAGTCTGGGATTAAGCGCCGCATAAATGACCTCAGTGCTTCCAGCTGTGCTCTGAAAGAAAGCCTTATAGCTTCTACTAACAGAACTGACATAGCTGAAACCCAAATCCAGAGTCTTATTGTAAGAGTGGCTGAATTACAATGCCAGCTCAATTGCCAACCCAGAATGGTATCTGCTGTTAAAGTGAGGGCATTGATTGGAAAAAAATGGGATCCTGCAGCCTGGAATGGGGACATATGGACAGATGATCAGGAAGATATTTAGATATTTTAGTTGCCTTGGGTCCGACTCCATGGCAGTGAGTTTGGGTTTTTTTTTTTTTTTTTTTAGTGGAGCCTGTAAACTCTGTTGAATCTCTCCCTTCTGAACAGATTACTGTAAAACCATTATCCCTTCCCCCTCACTTTGAAGGGACTAGCCAAACTGGTTCTGCAGGGTTATTGTGTGAGGCAGAGGCCATGGAAAACATTTTTGAATGCTCTCAGGAACTGTCTCAAGCACCTATTCTGGTGGCTAGGCCCATAACAAAGGTCAAGTCTAAGCGAGCCCCAAGAGGTGAAATAGAAAGTGTGACTGAGGAGGTGATA
>NW_006921619.1:10346443-10364850 GCF_000298275.1 Orycteropus afer afer
TAAGTAACGATTTACCATAAGAATGTTAATTGAAGTATTGTTTATTATAGTAGAGAATTTGAAATAATCCACATTTCTTTTAAGCAGGTTTGGTTTTAATAAATGAATTAATTATCAATGGACTATTATGGAAAAAAAAAAGAAAGAACTCACTGCTATCAAGTCCATTCCAACTCATAGTGACCTCTCCTTCGGTTTCCAAGGGGGCATCGCTAAGGAAATAGATTGCGCAATCTTCCTTCTGAGAAGTGGCTGGTGAGTTTGAACCACCAGCCTTCTGGTTAGCAGTCAAATGCCTTAGGACAATTATGTAGTAACTAATAATTAAGTTTAGAAATGGGTTTATTTATATGTTAAGATGTTCATGATCTATTGGATTTTAAAAGCATGTTATAATCAGGCTTTGAACCATTTCAGCCTGGTTCGATCATGGCTGATATAAGAAACTGGAATGGACCCAGAATGTTAACTGGAAAGGGCAAACTTACAGGTTGAAGCCCTGCTAGAAACTTAATCTCCTTCTTAGAAAACATGGGTACCATAGGTGTAGCACAGCAATCAAATCTCTTGATCTGCTGAGTCAAAACAGCAGCCCACTGAAAGATGGCAGGCAGTGACTGCACCACTTCAAGTGTGTGTGGCTCTCCACAGCCCTAGAAATAATCCAGTGCTACACTCAGGCTCCTGAAAGGACTCACAATATCTCTTCCAAGTCTCCTATTCCAGGGTTTTGACCTGTAATTTTTCCTATTCCAGTTAGCATTCTGGATCACTCAAGTTTTAAATATTCTGATCTCTTCTGGATTCACTTTACTGACTATGACTGAATCAGTTCAAGCTGGTTTAAAACCCTGGTTACAAAATACAAAAACCAAACCCACTGCCATTGAGTTGATTCTGACTTATAGTGACTCCCATTGAGTTTCCAAGGCTGTAGATCTTTATGGAAGTAGATTGCCTCATCTTGCTTCATCTTTCTTCCATGGAGTGGCTTGTGTGTTTGAACCACCAGCCTTCTGGTTAGCCGTCAAATGCCTTAGGCATTGCACCACCAGAGCTCCTCTAAGTTAAAATATAGCAGGTACCATATTATTTTATATAAAAATGAGTGTGACGTATGCAAAGAAAAAACTCTAGAATGTTACAAGAATGTAGTGAAATTTTCTTATCTTTCTTTTTGCATTCTATCATTTCTATTTTCCTATAAAGCACATAATTTACTTTGGTACCATCCTTTTAATGAAAAGGCAGTTTAAGTAACTTTTAGTGAGTTCTCCAAACCCCCTCTATCTAGTTCCCCTCATAGGCCTAAGTGTTTATGAACCAAAAAAAAAAAAAAAAAGAGGGGGGAGGGAATTACCAATTATTGAGACTTACTATTAGATGAGTATAGATGCCCCACTGGAGGTACTCACTGGGTTATGCCAAGAGATTTGGAAAATAGCTACCTGGCCAACTGACTGGAAGAGATCCATATTTGTACACATTTCAAAGAAAGGTGATCCCACAGAATGTGGAAATTATCAAACAACATCATTAATATCACATACAAGTAAGATCTTACTGAAGATAATTCAAAAACGTTTGCAGCAGTATATTGACAGAGAACTTCCAGAGGTGCAAGCTGGATTCAGAAGAGGACCTAGAACAAGGGATATCATAGCTGCTGTCAGATGGATCTTGGCTCAAGGCAAAGAATACCAGAAAGATGTTTACTTGTGTTTTATTGACTATGCAAAGGCATTTGATTGTGTGGATCATGACAAATTATGGATAACATTAAGAAGAATGGGAATTCCAGAACACTTGATTGTGCTCATGAGGAACCTGTACATTGATAAGGAGGCTGTTGTTCGAACAGAACAAAGAGACACTACTTGGTTTAAAATCAAGAAGGGAGTGTGTCAGGGTTATATCTTTTCCCCATATTTATTCAATTTGTATGCCAAGCATATAATCTGAGAAGCTGGACTATATGAAGTAGAACGTGGCATCCAGATTGGAGGAAGAATCATTAACAACCTGTGATACACTGACAACACAACTTTGCTTGATAAAAGTAGGGATGACTTGAGGCATTTACTGATGAAGAGTGAGGAATAATACAATCTGCAGTATGGAATACATCTCTATGTAAAGAAAACAAAAATCCTCACAACTCACCTATAAGCAGCATCATGATAAATGGAGAAAAGATTGAAGTTGTCAAAGACTTCACATTGCTTGGTTCCACAATTGATGCCAATGGAAGCAGCAGTCAGGACATTAGATGACATATAGCACTGGGCAAGTTGTCTGCAAGGGACCTCTTTCAAGTGCTAAGGAGCAAGGATGTCTACTTGAGGACTAAGGTACACCTGACACAAGCCATGATATTTTCAATTGCCTAATATGCATGTGAGAGCTGGACAATGAATAAGGAAGACGAAGAAGAATTGATGCCTTTGAGTTGTGGCGCTGGCAAAGAATGCTGAAGTACCATGGACTGCTAAAAGAACTAACAGATCTGTCCTGGAGGAAGTGCAGCCGGAATGCTCCTTGGAAGCAAGAATGGCTAGACTTTGTTTCACCTATTTTGGTCATGTGGTCAGACGGGACCATTCCCTGGAGAAGGATGTCATGCTTGGTAAGGTGGAGTGTTGATGAAAGAGGGCAAGGCCCTCAATGAGATGGATTGATGCAGTGGCTGCAATGATGGGCTCAGGTATAGCAAGGATCATGGAGCCAGTGTGGGACCAGGCTGTGTTTCTTTCTGCTGTGCATAGGGTTGCTATGAGTCGGACATGACTCAACGGCACCTAACAACAGCAACATTAGATGAGTAAGTTATCTAATATGAGTGGGAGCTCTGATGGTGTATTGCCTGAGGAATTTGCTAATCAGAAGGCTGGTGGTTCAAACCCACCAGCCACTCCTTGGAAGGAAAGTTGGGCAATCTACTGCCGTAGTGATACTGCCTCGGAAACCCAAGGATGGATCGCTATGAGTTGAATAGGACTCGATGTCAGGGTGTTTGGTTATTTTGGTTTGTTAGATGAGTATTTTATATGCATGACCTTGGGTCTCATTTTTTATTGATTACAAAAACAATGGCAGAGAAAATAAATTACACCTATGCCTAAAATTAGGAGCTCTGGTAGCATACTGCCCAATGCACTTGACTGCTAACCAGAAGGCTAGCAGTTCAAATCCACCAGCCACTCCTCAGAAGGAAGGTTGGGCAATCTACTCCCATAGTGATACTGCCTCGGAAACCCAAGGAGGAGTTGCTATGAGTCTGGTCTGGGTCGATGGCACATAACAATGACAACAATGCCTAAAATTATACAGCTAGTGACAGATTCCATCCAATAGGTCTACCTAACTAGAAACTTGAGCCCTTTCCACCTCACCCTATAGCCAGAGGCCCCACCAGGAAGTGTCCACCTCTGAGGCAAGGGCACTGAGAAGGGTGAAAATATATTTGTTTCTGGGGTCACTATCTTCTGATTTATGCCCACCAGAGGCCAGGAAATCTTGTCTTAACTGAAGCTAGATCAAAGCCAAGTGGTTCCATATTGGTTTGGTCTTCTAGTTAATGGATAATAATGTGTTTATCTGAGTATTGATCCAATAAGACCTATGATGAATCAGAGCAACAAACAGGTAATCACCAAGAACACTGGGTTGGGGATCTTGCGTTCAATCCCTGGCTGGATGGATGGTCTTGTGCAAGTTATTTAAATTTTCAAGACTTTAGTTACATCATTCAAAGAAAGCGGAGGTTGGACTACATAATTTCTAAGGCCCTTTTGGTCTCTAGCACTCTATGACCCTATGATAAAATATTTATTACACATGCCAGAAGGGGATGGGAACAACAAATATTTCCTGGGTCCTGCTCAATTTCTCAAAGTCCGCCATCTCACCAACCTTCAGAGAGAGATTTTCTTAACCTCATTTTAAACATGATTCTCAGAAAAGCACCAGGGCAATTTCCCAACATTTTGAGAAGTCCTGTATCGAACTTCATGCTCTGCCCTTCATCCAACCTTGCTCTTTTTCTAAAGAATCTATAATTATAAATTTCAAGATTTCTACCAAATCAGTGAAGGATGAGTAATTGCTTTCTGACAGTGTCCTAGAGCCAGCACATCTTTTATTTTTCTCTGATAGATCCATGAAAGTCCTGCCCAGCTCAGCTGCAAGTTCTCCAGCTGGCTCGGTGGATGCCAGACTTAATCTTGCTTGGAAAGGCTATTGCCCAAAACTTACTGACTCTTTACTTATTTCCCAGAAATAAACTCTGAGTTTCGCAGAACATTATCTCTGACAGCTTCTACATGTCCTGCTTTGAGGGTCTGAGTCCTGAGAACCTACCCACTGTACTGCCAGAGGTGCCGCTCAGAGTCTCCCTGGACTTCGAAACTGTTTTGGAAGTGAAGGAAATTTAATAAATTTCTTGAATGCTGAAAGTAGCAAGGTGAAGCTCTAATTTAGAAAAAATAAAATTACTCCAGTTTGTTCTCTTCTCATGTCCTACTAACTGGAGGATACTTCTGTGGGGAGGTGGGTGAGAAACTTTCACCCACTCCCTCCAGGCTCAAGAGAGGAGTTTTCAATTTCCCCCAAATTCTCTACTAAAATATTCTTATATTCTCATAACTTCCCCCCATCTCTTCCCCTCATTCACCCTCCTTCCTCTCCCATTCTCTTTCTTCTTTTACCTTCTCCCTAAACTTATTTTTCACAGTGCCAGCAGGCACTGCTTAGTTCAGCAGCTACTTGATAATTACCAACAACAGCACACCTGAGGAGTTACACCTGAGGAGTTACACCTGGAGGTAGTAACCTTCACTTCTGCCTCCCACACAGCAGGAACTGTGTCGCCTCTTCTTTGTGCTCCCTTCTCATCCTGTGTGTGTGTGTGCGTGCGCGCATGCATGAAACAACATAGTGCACTTTTCTCCTTACAAATATCCCTCATCAACTAGGCTCTGTGTGCTTTAGGGTAAGAACCCTGTCTTATTTATATCTGTTTCCCCTGAATCTATTTATTACTTGGTACATATAGGTGTTCAGGAGCTCTGGTAGCATAGTGGCTAAAGCACTTGACTGCTAACCAGAAGGCTGGCGGTTCAAACCCACCAGCCACTCCTCGGAAGGAAGGTTGGGCAATCCTACTTCCGTAGTGATACTGCCTCGGAAACCCAAGGAGGGGTCGCTATGAGTCGGGGCCGACTCAACGGCACATAACAACAACAACAACAATAGGTGTTCAGCAGGTGTTTGATCAATGAAAAAATGAATGAATGAATGGCCATCTTCTAAGGCTGTTTGAACTACATTGGAAAATCACCAGTTCATTGGACACCTACCATAGGCCCTGTTCCTCATGTGGGGTGTTTCCTCCAATTCCTCAGGGTGATTACTGTGGAGAAGGGTCAAGAAATAGTCACTAGTAATGACACCAACTAAAGCAAATGACAGGTTCATAGTTTTACTTTTATCCCCTGTGCACAGCCATAAACCTATTGCTGGCAAGTTGATTCCAATTCTTAGAGACCTTATAGTACTGAGTAGACTGCCCCACAGGATTTCCAGGGTGGTGTAGTGCCTAAGTCATGTTACTACTAACCAGAAAGCTGGTGGTTCAAACCCGCCAGCCACTCCTCAGCAGGAAGGTTGGGCAATCTACTTCCGTAGTGATACTGCCTTGGAAACCCAAGGAGGGATCACTATGAGTCAGTTCCAACTCGATGGCAGTGAGTTTGGTTTAATCTTTACAGGAGCCCTGGTAGTACAGTGGCTAAGCACTTGAGTGATAAATGAAAGGTCAGTAATTCAAACCCACCAGCTGCTCTGTGGGAGAAAAATGTGGCACTATGCTTTTGTAAAGATCCACAGCCTTGAAAACCCTATGCGACAGTTCTACTCTAACCTATATGGTCATTATGAGTCAGAATCAACTCAATGGCAATGAATTTCATTATAATTTTTACAGAATCAGACTGCCACATGTTTCTCTTGTGGAGCAGCTAGTGAGTTCAAACCATTGACCTTTCTGTTAGTCAAATCACAGAACCACCAGGGCACCTGTGCATAGCATGCATGTAATAATTATATCACCAGAAGCCTTTGGTTCTCCTGAATTCCCTGGTAGTGTAAGCACTGCTTTCTTATATAAGTAAGATAGAGTGACATCCTGTAAAGGAAAGACTCTGTGTTATAAAGAACAAGTCTTTCTCTCTAGAAAATGATAGATAACAGCTCTTGATAGTCAGAATCTAAAATCCCAGTATGTTGTTGTTAGGTGCTGTTGAGTCGATTCCAACTCATAGCAACCCCATGCACAACAGAATGAAATACTGCCCAGTCCTGTGCTATCTTCACAATCACTGCTACATTTGAGCCCATCGTTGCAGCTACTATGTCGATCCATCTCATTGAGGGTCTTCCCCTTCCTTAATGATACTGCCTTGGAAACCAAAGGAGGGGTTGCTATGAGTCGGGTCCAACTCGACAGCACATAACAACAACAACAACAACGTCCTTCTCCAGGTGTTAGTCCCTTCTGACCACATGACCAAAGTAGGTAAGACAAAGTCTGGCCATTCTCACTTCTAAGGAGCATTCTGGCTGCACTTCTTTCAAGATAGATTTGTTTGCTCTCCTGGTAGTTCGGGATATTTTCAGTATTCACCAACACCACAATTCAAAGGCATAAACTGTTCTTTGGTCTTCCTTATTCACTGCCCATCTTTCACATGTATATGAGGTTATTGAAAGTACCATGGCTTGGGTTGGGTGCACTTTAGTCTTCAATGTGAAAGGTCTTTTGCAGCAGATTTGCCCAGCACAATACAAAGTCTGATTTCTTGACTGCTGCCTCCATGGGTGTTGATTGTGGATCTAAGTGAAATAAAATAAAATCCCAGTATAGCAATTCCCAAAATTCTGTCTTGACTCTTACACTAAATTCTGCCCCGCTGGCCATGTCAATCCCCAGGGCATCTACTGTCAACCTATAAGAATCATCTATAAAGGTCTTGTTAAAATGTAGATTCTGATTCAATAGATCAGAGGTAGAAATGCAAATTCTTAGCAGAAGGTCAAACCAAAATGAATTAGCTCAAAGCCCTGCTTTAACCTCTCTCATTTGTTTGGTAAACACTTACTGGGCACTCAAACTCCAAAACCAAACTCAGTCGAGTCAATTCTGACTCATAATGACCCCCATTGGGTTTCCAAGGCTATAAATCTTTGCAGAAGCAGACTGCCTCATCTTACTTCCATGGAGCAGCTGGTAAGTTCAAGCCACTGCCTTTCTGTTTGTGTTAGCAGCCAAATGCCTTAACCACTACTACCAATGCTCTTTACTGCATGGTAAACATCTCCACCTGGATCTCCTGCCGGTATATAAATGCAACACCTATTCTGGGATTAAGTGCCTTTTCTTTTTCTTATATTCCCCTCAAACCTGCTTCTTCTCTTGGGGTCTCTCATTCTTTAGTGGTATTCCCTCCTTACATTCCACCCAAATCACAATTCTGCACCATTTCAGGCCCTTCTTCTCCCATGTCCCCCATCACCTGCTTGTTGAGGCCCTTACAGAGATGTTGAAAGAATGAACAAACTAAAGAAGTCAATCTGTGATTCAGCCCTGGGTTCAGGAACATTGAAATGTCTCTTCAGTGGTACAAAGGATCTAAAGCACACAAAGCAGAACTTATGAGAAGTAATGGAAAGGAGGAGGGCTCAGGGATGAAGAAGAATAACAAGGTAGGAAGTGGAGAGTATGTGGTAGCCAAACAAAAAAACCAAACTCAGTGCCATTAAGTCTATTCTGACTCATAGTGACCCCCTTTGGGTTTCCAAGGTAGTAAATCTTTATGGAAGTAGATTGCCCAGTCTTCCCTCTGCAGAGTGGCTGGTGGGTTTGAACCACCAAACATGGTTTGCAGTCAAATGCTTTAGGCACTACGTCATCACAGGCTAAAGTGTATGATTTGTCCTCCTCATGGAAAGCTGATGGGATTAACAGATCCTGATGCAAACACTTAGAGTTGCCATGAGTTGGAATTGATTTGATGACAATGGGTTTGGTTTCTCTATTTGGTGCATTTTTTTTTTCAAGATTTAGGGGTACCTTCCAGACAGGAGAGGAGCTCTGGTAGCACTATGGCTAAAGTGCTTGACTACTAACCAAAAGGTTGGCACCCATCAGCTGCTCCATGAGAGAAAGATGTGGCAGTCTGCTTCCACAAAGATTACAACCTTGGAAACTCTATGGGGCAGTTCTACTCTGTCCTATAGGATTGCTATGAATCAGAATCAACTCGAGGACAATGGGTTTAGTTTGGGTTTTCTAGACAGGGTCTGCAAACCTGCAGCAGAAGGGGAAACACATGATACCTGCAAATTCCTAGCTGAAAGCTTCTTGTTTAGAACCCAGGTTTCTGTGCTTTTTGTTTTGTTTTGTTTTGTTTCTACAAAACAAGGGAAGTAGGGCCCTCAGTAAGAAGTAAAAGAGTTGGGACAGGGTAGCAGTATGGGCTTCTCACAGTACCCTCCACTCCATTATTGTCACCAGGCTCTTGTCAAGGTTCGTGTGCATCAGCAAATGTTCTTTTGTCCATCCCACTTCCAAATCAAGGATGCCAACTCTGGGGCTGGGATAGTTAGAACATTTGAAGATCCTACTTTTTGAGAAGACTGAAGCTGTGTGGATAAGCATAGCACTGGTAAGGAATAAAGGGATAAAATGAAACTGCTTTGAGATTTGTTACTGTCTCTTAATATCCTCAAATTTCTATCTCAATGCAATAAAAATGAACTGAATGAAATTTTGCCTAGAAAAGAAAGATTTCCCAGTTTGGGCACCGACCAGCAACAGTGGGTTCAGGGCCCTGCCCAAGGCACACATCTGGTCCATGATGGAGCTGGGTGTTCAACTCAGTTCCTCTGTTACAAGCCCAGGCTCTAGTGCTTTCAACAATTTCCTTCCTTCGTTAGCAGGAGAAATTCCATTTCTATATCCATGAAGGGAGATGGGGAGAAGCCATGTTGAAAGAATATGGGGTAAGATCATCACCAATGGCAGCTATTATATGTGGAGGACACTGAGGAACATTTGAGGTTTCACCCCGCTGGAGGCAAAAGGATTATTCTTTGAAGCTCTGTTTTAGGCATCTAATTTAGCAAGTACATATAGGTAATATTCTCAGATGAATTTGAGAGAGGAGAGGCAGAGATAGAGGAAGAGAAAAAGAGACATAGGGAGAGATAGGAGAGACACAGTGACAAAGACGGGAAGAGAGAGCGAAAAAGAGAGGAAGGGGCTTCTGTTTTGGCTGATGGATTCCATCAAAAACTAACATACAATGTAGGTCTGAAGATACAAAATAAGGTGTTCTCCAAAATTACTTCTCGGACAAGAAATAATAGTCCAGCCTTGCAAAGTCTCTCATATCATGGGGTGTGTGTGTGGGAGGGAGAAGGAGGGTACTTTCTCAATTTTGAACAACAAAGTACCGTTTGGAAATCACAGTCACTGGAATGATCTCAGTCAGAGCTAGTGTTGCTGCTCGCAGGGGACATCTGATGAACTCAGCCAAATAGGAATGTTCTGGTTATCTAGTGCCACTCTGACAAGAATATACCACAAATGGGGTGGCCATAGCAAACAGGAGTTTCTTCTTACAATTTGGAGGGTTTAAGTCCAAGTTCAAAGTGTCAGGCTCTAGGGGCTGGGTGAAAGCCCCTCAACCTTGGGGTCCATCTCTGCCTCCTGCTCTCGGCCCACTGGAGCTAGAGGCATTTCTTCACTCAGATAGTTGCTGGCTGTTGAGGCTGAGGAGCCCCAAGGTTGATAAGTAAGAAGGCACAGTCCCGATGTTACCAAACTACACAGTAGGCCATTAACTTAAGTCCATTGTAAGTCCCAAGGTCGGCAGAGCATAGCAGGCTGCTGAACAATGACACGGCTCCATGCAGGGTCCAAGTGTGCCATTGGCTAGAGACCATTCCCAAGGCATCTCCTTATATACAGGAAGCAGACCACATCCCAAAGACAGCTACTCAGCTACTTGTGGTAGATCTCACCATGGAGTTGATTGCCAGTCTCATCATGGGGAATAACTACCACCAGCTGCCCAGCCACTCAACCAGGCCCAGCCAAATTGACACACAAACATAACTACCACAAGGAGTAAGGAAATTTGACACAGACATAGGAACTATTTCTGTAGGGTGTGACTTTACAATTGTAATCACAATTGGTCATTAGGTGACAGGTTTGTCCTGGTTTACCAGGGACTTTCCTGGTTTTAGTAATTGGAAGTCCAGTTCCTGGGAATCCCCTCAGTCCCAGACAAACTTGTACGGTTGGTCATTCTAATTTTAAGTGTCAAATATTTTTTATAAACACACTTTTGAAAGAGCCAAACATAAGAGCACAATTAGTAGTTACATTTTGGGAATCACAAATATACTTCTATAAAATGAATAAACTGCCAACAACAAACAAAACAATAAAAGTCCTATTCTGATGTGATGTGATGTGACTGAACACTGACAGCCTGAAACACATTTCTAATAATAGCATTATACATGGGTTCCAAAAGTGCTCTAACTCAAACTACTTAAAGGGAAGGAGATTGTGTTTATCGATCACTGTGTTATAAACTACTCCAAACCTTAGGGACAAAAAAAAAAAGTTCCCATTAAGTCAATTCTGACTCATAATGACCCTCTAGGACAGAGTAGAACTGCCCCACAGGGTTGCCAAAGCTGTAAATCTCTACAGAAGCAGACTGCCAAATCTTTCTCACACAAAGTGGCTGGTGGGTTCAACCTGCTGACCTTTTAGTTAGTAGCTAAGCATTTAACCACTGTGCCACCAAGGCTTCTTACTCCAAAGCTTAGTGGTTAACACACAGTCATTTATTATATCTCACAGCTTTACAGTTCAGGAATTCAGTCAGAACTGACTGGGTGATTTTTCTCCTGCATGTGGCATCTATGAATGGTGGTGGTCTTCAGTAGGTAATAGGGTGGTGTGGAAGGCATCACTGACTTATTTTGTTAGGGTAGTTGGAAGGTGTGCTCAGCAGGATTGCTGCCTAAAGTGGGAGTGCCTACAGATAGCTTCTCCAGCATTTGCAGGCTCAGAGTAGTTGGACTTTGTACATGATGGCTCAGTGCTCCAGAGAGAGTCCAAGAAGTCCCACTTCCACTGCATTGCCTTGGTCAAGCAAGTCATAAGGCCATCCAAGATACAAGGTGAAGGATTTAGAGTCCAACCAACTCTCATTGGAAGGAGGATCAAAGAATTCATGGCCATGTGTAATCTACTCACAGGAAGTGAAGCTGGTCTGCACCAGAGAACCCTGTGAAATAATGTAAAAGTAGCTCTAGTCAAAGGTTCTTTAAGAGATTGAATAAATTTGTGCCCTAAAAGGTGAGCTCCTTAACTATGTTTTATTATATGTAATTTTAAAGTTGTATGTGAATATAAATATTTTAAGTACATCTCCAAGTTTTTACACGTTCTGTTTGCCAAAAAGTCTCCTTAAACCTTCTCACTGAGAAAATGAGAGGTCGTATTATGTTTGTCACTACTTTCAAGGACCACCAAGTCAGTTCTGACTCATGCCAACATTATGTATTATAGAACAAAACATTGCCCGGTGTTGTACCATCTCCACAATGATAGGTCTGTTTGAATCCGTTGTTGCCTTGAGGAACTCATTTTCCAGAATTATATCACACAGTGTTCTGCTGCTAACCATAAGGCTTTTCCTAGCTAGTTTCCCCACCCCCCATCCCAACCCCAGAAGTAGATCACCAGGTCCATTTTCCTAGTATCTCTTATTCTGGAAGCTCTGCTGAAACCTGTCCACCTTTGGTGAATCAGCTGGTATTTGAAATACTAGTGGCATAGCTTCCAGCCTCACAGTAACACACAAGACACCACAGTATGACAAACTGACACACAGGTGGTGGACCTTATATTTAGATTTTCTCATTACTCAAACATTTATGGTAAATAATGCCATTAATAATTTCTTGCTTCCTAATCATTATCTGGTATTTATGTAACTTTCAAATTTTAATCTTTTACAGTATTTCTAAGGAGCTCTGGTGGCACAGTGCCTAAGGCATTTTGACTGCTAACCAAAAGGTTGGTGGTTCAAACCCACCAGCTGCTCCACAGAAGGAAGATGGGGCAATCTATTTCTGCAAAGATTTACTGCCTTGGAAACCCAGTGGGGGTCACTATAAGTCAGAATCTACTTGTGGATTTTATAGTATTTATTTTGAAATATCTCCAAAATTACAGAAGAGGAGAGTAGTGCAAAGAAAGCATTACTATAATGCTTACAAAATTGTAGCTTTCCACCTCTATAATTTCTTTTACATTTAGTAATTGGCATCCTATTGTAAGCAAGAGTTTTTTCTTCTCCTTTATTTAGTTAATATCAGTATGAATTCATGATTTTCATTTTATTCACTGAGTTTAATTCACTACTGTCATTATTTGTTTTGATCCTCAGATTGTCTCAGATTTGGCTATAGATTCCCTTCATGCTGGTTTCTTTCTAAGTGAATTTATCGTTCTTTGAGCACTTCCTTATTTTCTGGCACACGATCATCCCCTAGAACTGTATTTCCTTTTAAGGGGGAACAGTATTTTGACACCAAGATCTGAGCACTAGGCGGGCTTTTGCTACTAAAGTGTCCTTGCTTTTGGCCTTTCAGTGGGCAATGTTAGAAAGAATAGCAATTCCGTATGATTCAACTCTCTCATATACATATATATGTTTATGTCTCTGCGTATATATATATGTCTATATGCATGTGTGTGTGTGTATAGCATTTTGTTCTTGTTAGGTGTCACAGTCAGCTCTGATGCAAACTTATGTATAATAGAATAAGTAATCTCTGAGACTATGTAGGTAACCTATCTGTATCAAATTTCCACTCAATAATTTTGACAAACATTGATGATTCTTTTCTGAATCAATTATTACTGTGATGCTTACAAAATGGTGTCTTTCTAGCTCTATCATTTCTTTTACATTCAGTAATTGGCATTCTGTTGTAAGAATTGTCCAATCCTATGCCATCCTCAATTTCAGACTGCAGAAATTGGTAAAAATCTTCAGTTTCCTCAGCTTTGTCCAATCCTATGCCATCCTCACAATCATTTCTATGTTTAAGCCCATTGTTGCAGTCACGGTGCCAATCCATTATCTGTAATATTTCTGTTGGCTGATTTTTGGATGCAGATTACCAGGCCTTTCCTCCTTGTCTGTCTTAATCTGGAAGCTCTGCTGAAACCTGTCCACCATGAATGACCCTGCTGGTATTTGAAATACAGGTAACATAGCTTCTAGCATCACAGCAACATGTAAGCCACCATAGTACGACAAAAGACAGACAGGTAGTAGATAATGCAAATTACATAGATATAGATATACCTTAAATTATGAATTTATACTGCTACCTTTAATTCCAAACCAAGATCACAGTTTCTGTCATCTTCCCCCATTCTCACTCTTTTCCACAGTGAGAACCCTCTTTCTGAAAACACCAATATATTTAGTCATTTGTTCAATATTACACACAAAATAGTTTCAGGAACCACTACACCCATTCCACTACAGAAAAGCATATCTACTAAGCAAAGTTCAGGCCAGGGGGACGACAGAGCGACCAGCAGCAGGGATCCAGGTAAGAGGAGAGACCCAGGCCCCACTCCCAAGAGGCAGTAAAATGGGGGAAAGGAAAAGCCAGGGGGATGACAGGGCAAGCAGTGGCAGGGATCCAGGCAAGGGGAAGGCAGAGAAGTTTCAAACAGCTAAGGGAGACAAACTTGTCTGTCAGTTTGTCCTACTGTGGTGGCTTGTGTGTTGCTGTGAGGCTTGAGGTTCTGCCACTGGTGTTTTAAACACCAGCAGGGTTGCACATGATGCACAGGTTTCAACACAGCTTATAGACTGAGACAGACTAGCAAGAAGGAAGAAGCCATCCACTTCTCAAAGAATTGGCCAGGGAAAACCTTATGAATACCAGAGAAACACTGTCTGATACATTACTGCACAACTTTATAAATAGCCCAGAAACATTGTCCAGTACATTGTGAATCATAAAACAATTATGGATAACATTGAGAGGAATGGGAATTCCAGAACACTTAATGGTACTCATGAGGAACCTGTACATAGACCAGGAGGCCGTCATTTGAACAGAACAAGGGGATATTGCATGGTTTAAAATCAGGACAGGAGTGGGCCAGGGAGGTGAACTTTCACCTTACTTATTCAATCTGCATGCTAAGCAAATAATCCGAAAAGCTGGAGTATATGAAGAAGAATATGGCATCAAGTTCGGAGGAAGTCTCATTAACAATCTGCGATACACTGATGACACTTTGCTTGCTGAAAGTGAGGAAGACCTGAAGCACTTACTGATGAAGATTGAAGAATACAGTCTGAAGTATGGATTACATATCAAGATAAAAAAAAAAAAATCCTCACAACTGGACCTATAAGCAGCATCACAATAAATGGAGAAAAGATTGAAGTTGTCAAAGAGTTCACATTCTTGTTTCTACAATGACGCCAATGGAAGCAGCAGGACATCAGACCATGTATAGCACTGGGCAAGTTGGCCACAAAGGACCTCTTTCAAGTGCTGAGGAGCAAAGATGTCTCCTTGAGGACTAAGGTGTGCCTGACACAAGCCATGATATTTTCAATGGCCTCATATGCATGTGAGAGCTGGGCAATGAATAAGGAAGACTGAAGAAGAGTTGATGCTTTTGA
The DNA here is from genome assembly GCF_000298275.1 of Orycteropus afer afer. Lineage (NCBI taxonomy): Eukaryota > Metazoa > Chordata > Mammalia > Tubulidentata > Orycteropodidae > Orycteropus > Orycteropus afer. The sequence goes on from NW_006921619.1 coordinate 10,361,254, forward strand.
GTTGTGGTACTGGCGAAGAATGCTGGAAGTACCGTGGACTGATGAAAGAAATAACAGGTCTGTCCTGGAGGAAGTGCAGCCAGAATGGTCCTTGGAAGTGAGAATGGCCAGACTTTGTCTCACCTACTTTGGTCATGTTGTCAGAAGGGACAATTCCCTGGAGAAGGATGTCATGCTTGGTAAGGTAGAGGGTTGACAAAAGAGGGGAAGGCCCTCAACAAGATGAATTGACACAGTGGCTGTGGCAATGGGCTCAAGTATAGCAAGGATTGCAGAGCTGATGCAGGACCAGGCAGTGTTTCGTTCTGCTGTACATAAGGTTGCTATAAGTCGGAGATGACTTGCAAGCACCTAAGAACAACAAGAACAAGCAGAGTTCAAGTTTGCTGGCATTTCCTTTTTTTCTTCTTTAGCCTGACAAGTCAAAGAACTGTGTTCAAATTTCCTTGGATTTATTCACTTTTTTACTGCACTGTGTACAGTATTCACAGGAAACACAGGCTCTTTTTCTTGTTTGTATTCAATTTTATGGGCATATATCATTTTATCATGCATCACTTTATTGCACTTCACAGATACTATGTTTTTTACAAATTGAAGGTTTGTGGTAACCCTGCATCAAGTAAATCTATCAGCATCATTTTCCAACAGCAAAGGCTTACTTCATGTCTCTGTGTCTCCTTTTGGAAATTTTCACAATATTTCATGCTTTTCTATATTGTTATTTGCACATAGTATAAACGTAAATTTTATATGCATTGGGAAACCAAACAAAATTGTGCAACTCACTTTATTGTAATATCAGCTTTATTGCAGTGCTCTGGAACCAAACCCACAATATGTATGTATGCCTGTATTTCTTCCTCCTCCCATTCAGGTTGTTGAATTAATTTTATTGTTTTGAATACATAAACATTAACATGATTCAAAAAATCAAAATAATACTAAATATAATACTCCAAAAATAATTCTAGCAATTTCAAGTAAGTTATTTTTATTATTTAGAATTTTTTCTTAATTATTACCAGATATATGCCACACACACACACACACACACCCATAGGATTTGGTGAGACCTCCCATTGGACACACCTCCTTCTTGCTTTATTCAACTTTGTTGTTGTTGTTAGGTGCCCTCGAGTCGGCTCTGACTCATAGCAACCCTATGTACTTCAGAATGGAATACTGCCCAGTCCTATGCCACCTTCATGATGACTGCTATACCTGAGCCCATCGTTGTGGCTACTGTGTCAATCCATCTTGATGAAGGTCTTCCCCTTTTTTTGCTCACCCTCCACTTTACCAAGCATGACATCCTTCTCCAGAGAATGGTCCATTCTGACAACATGATCAAAGTAAGTGAGACGAACTCTGGCTATTCTCGCTTCCAAGGAGCATTCTGGCTGCACTTCTTCCAGGACAGATTTGTTAGTTCTTTTAGTAGTCCATGGTACTCTCAGTATTCCTCAACAACACCACAACTCAAAAGCATCAACTCTTCTTTGGTCTTCCCTATTCATTGTCCATCTCTCACATGCATATGGGGCAATTGAAAATACCATGGCCTGGATTAACCAAACCAAACCAAACACTGCTATCGAGTCGGATCCGACTCATAGTAACCCCTCATTGGATTTCTGAGGTAATATCACTACAGAAGTAGATTGCCCAACAACCTTAATATTCAAAGAGACACCTTTGCTTTTCAGCACTTGAAAGAGGTCTTTTGCAGCAGATTTGCTGAATACAATACATCTTCTGATGTCTCGACTACTGTTTCTGTTGGCGTTGATTGTAGAACCAAGTAATATGAAGTCTTTGACAAGTTCAGTCTTTTCTCCATTTTTTGTGATCCTGCCTATTAATAGGTCAGTTATGAGGATTTTTGTTTTCTTTATATTGAGGCATAACCCATATTGCAGACTGTAGTCTTCAATCTTCATCAGTGAGTGCCTCAAGCCATCCTCACTTTCAGCAAGCAAAGTTGTGTTGTCTGAGTATCACAGGTTGTTAGCGACCCTTCCTCCAATCCTAATGTTGCGTTCTTCTTCATATAGTCCAGCTTCTCAGATTATTTGCTTAGCGTACAGATTGAATAAGTATGGTGAAAGTTTACAACCCTGGCACACTCCTGTCCTGATTTTAAACCATGCAATATCCCCTTGTTTTGTTTGAACGACAGCCTCCTGGTCTATGTACATGTTCCTCATGAGTACCATTAAGTGTTCTGGAATTCCCATTCTTCTCAATGCTATGCATAATTTGTTATGATTCACACAATCGAATGCTTTTGCATAGTCAGTAAAACACAAGCAAACATCTTGCTGGTATTCTTTGCTTTGAGCCAAGATTCATCTGACATCAGCTATAACATCCCTCGTTCCACGTCTCCTTCTGAATCCAGCTTGCATTTCTGGAAGTTCTCTGTCAATATACTGCTGCAACCATTAAAATTATCTCAGTAAAATTTTATTTGCATGTGATATCAGTGATATTATTTGATATTTTCCACATTCTATGGGATCACCTTTCTTTGGAATGGGTACAAATATGGATTTCTTCCAGTCAGTTGGCCAGGTAAGTGTCTCCAAATCTCTTTGCATAACTGAGTGAATGCCTTCTGCACAGCATCCATTTGTTGAAACATCTCAGTGAGTGAATTTCTAGAGCCTTGTTTTTCACCAATTCCTTCAGTGCAGCTTTGACTTCTTCCTTCAGTACCATTGGTTCTTGATCACATGCCACCTCCTGAAATGGATGAACATTGACCAATTCTTTTTGGTACAGTGACTTTGTGTGTTCTGTCCATCTTCTTCTGATGTTTCCTCTGTTTTGATGTTATGGCTGTCCCCATATCTTTTTCTTTGTTCATCCAAAAGCCAAGGGCCTTCAAGATGACTCCGACTCATAGTGACCCATGTGTGTCAGAGTAGAGCTGTGCTCCACAGGGTTTGCAATGTCCAATTTTTTGGAAGTAGATCAGCAGGCCTTTATTTTGAGATGCCTCTAGGTGAACTTGAACCACCAAACCTTTGCTGAGCAGCCAAGTATGATAATTGTTTGCAACACCCCAACAAGAAAAAAAAAACAAACCCATTGCCACTGGGTTGATTCTGACTCACAGAGACCCTGTGAAGACAGGGTAGAACCAGACCATAGGTTTTCAAGATTGTAAATCCTTACAGAAGCAGATTCTCATCTTTCTTCTATGGGACTCTCATTTCTGCATCAGCTGAACTCCTAACACGCAGGTCAAATCCAGAAAAGAAGTAATTAAATCACAACTGAGTTTCCACTGAGAGAAAATGCCAAAGGTATGGAATAAATATGTACTCTGCTCTCAGGTTCTGCTAATTCAGCAGATGTTGTTGCCACACATGGGCTATTGGAAAGGACACACACTTTGGGACAGCACATTATCAAGTGGATGAAAATACCTTCCAATCAGGCTTTATGAGGATTATGTGTAATAACATTGCACTTAGCCTATATGACTATGAGACCAGAAGAACTAGATGGTGCCCAGCTACCACTGTCAAACACTCAGAGGGGGATCTATGCAGGAGATCCTGAATAGAGAGGGAGAACAATGTGGAA
>NW_006921619.1:10365110-10370887 GCF_000298275.1 Orycteropus afer afer
AAGAGGTAACTATTGGAAGGAAGTGGGAGGGGAGCTGTTGCATTGTGGTAAATTGTAGTCAATGTCATGAGACAAAGTGTATGTGAAATGCTGTATGGAAAGTGAATTTGCTCTGTAAACTTTCACCCAAATCACAATAAAAATAAAATAATAACATTGCACTTAGCACAGGGCCTGACACGCAGTTAGTTGCCCATCTATTCTTTGGTCAGTAAATGGGCAGTGCCTATTAGGGTAGAATTTGGCAATAAAGCCACCCCGTTCCTTGGGAGTGAAATTCATGAGAAACAACATAGCTGGGTGAAGGAAGCAATCGGCAGAGGACCTCATCCTCCAAATTGGCTTGTCAAGGTGTTGGGGAGGTAACTTGGGAAGTACTCAGGTCCAAGCAATGAGCTGAGTGGCTCCTAATTAAAGTGTAGTCTTTTGTCTAGGACTTGCCACCAGTTCAGGACTTGGGGTGTATCCTCAGTATTGGAATCCAGCTAATGAAGGTTGCAGTTCAACCACGTGTATTGAAGTAAGGAGGCAGGCTGTTTGCAGGGTATAAAAGGGTGAACAGAGAGGGAGAAAGTATCAATGTTTGTCCAGGCCTGCTGGGATAACACTAGAACAAGCATCCTTTTCCAGTGTGAACAAACGGACTTCAGGTTTGTACATCAGTTGCTTGTGCATAGGGACAGTATGCACTAGCCCCTAGGCTGTACGGACCCTAGTTCCTCAAGAAAGGCTGAATGTGTGGCCTGCAAAGCTGAGCCCTTCTGTTCCCTGGGAGGACTGTGTCTGAGACGACCAGCACGTGTGTCTCTAACTTTATTCACAACTGTGAGTATGAGATATGGGCTTGGAGATCTTACCTGTGTTCACTTAGAGTGGAGCTTTGAACTGCTTCATTCCGGTTTGACCTCTGCTGGGAATTTCCATTTCCATCCCAGAAATATTGAATCAGAAACTACAGTGTAACAAGATCCCCAGGTGATTCTTATAAACACATAAGCATCACCTAGTATAAGAGTCACTTGGGGATATGTAAGAATCACCTGGGGATCTTATTAAAATGTAGATTATATTTCATTGGAAATGCAAATTCGTAGCAGGAGTTCAAACCTTTATGAACCAGTTCAAATTAGAATCTTTTGGGTGAGAGTCCAGAGGCAGATTATGTGGCAGGCATTGAGTCTATCATTTTATTTGTGTGCAGGATCCACCTGATCCTCACATCCATGCTCTGGGATTAACTGTGGCATCAATTTATCAATGTGAAAACTGAGATTTAGAGAGGGCAAGAAACTCACTATTGGTCACACAGCTGATGAGTGGCAGAACTGGGATCTGAATTCAGCTTGGTTGAGCCCAGAGTCTGTACTCTGATTCTGTGAGGCAGATTTGCCCTAAGAATATTTTTTTGATACTGAAAAAAATGCTTTAAACATTCTGAAATTTTCATACATTGACTAACATGATTGATGAAAAAGTAAGGGAGGTTCCCACCTTAGGGTACTTGAGGAATGAGTTGAAAACAGTGTGCCAAAAGGTAGACTTGGGACCACTGGGTGGTTGGGAGCCACAAATACTGTACATATGTGGAGTGGGCAGCTGGAAGTGTTGGAAGAACATGGAAGGTAAATTAGGTAATTCAGTTTTGTTTTGTTTTTACTTTTACTGCCCCTGCCCCATTCCCTTGGACACTCTCCCTGTTTTGACCATCAGGCTTCTCCTATTATTCTGCCAAGCCCCAGACTGAATGTCACCCCTGATCTAGGAAACCTTTCCTCCTCAATAGAGCATTTCTCCACCTGTGCCTTTCTTAATATCTACTTCTTGAGGGCCTGAACAGCACCTTCCTCTCTGAAGTCATATAAACCCAGGGTGTGGGAACTCAGGCAAGCTACTTAATGTTCTGTTCCTTAGTTTGCTCATCTGTACAGTAGGAATAATAGGGGTACCCACAGCCTGGGCTGGTTGTAGGCCTTAAACAAGAAGGAACATAAAGTGTTTAGCACAAGGCCGGGTACATATTGCAAAGTCATCAGTTACTTATTTCTAATGCTGGGCTTTGGCATTCTATGGAGTTGGTATTCATTCAGTGCTTGCAGAAGGAAAAATAAAGGGGAAAAGGGGAAAAGAGAGAGAAACAAACAGGCCAGCCACCTGCAAAGTCCATCTTGAGTGAGCACAGCTCCAGCCTGATCCTTTGGAGCTGTGGCTGCCACACACTTTTCCTTCTCATCACCTTCTCAGACCTTCTCAGGCCAAGACTTGGTACCTATATTTCCAACACCCCAGAAGCCTAATCCCATGTACTGCACCTCTCCTAGCTCTGCAGCTAAAACTGCTTCACCTGTCTGACCTTTCCCTGGTCTGAGTCACACCTGTGTCAGGAGGAAGTGGGCAGTGGCATCTGGTCCCGCCCTCTCCTTGTACAAGGAAAACCATCCCTGTTTCTCCTCACCTGACTCACCTGGCAGTGAATCCACTTAGGTGTGACTGCTTCCCTGTGTCTGGGACTGGAAGAGGCCACCAGCAGGCTCATATGCTCTGTGTGAAACAGGTGAGGTCTACAAGCTATAGTCACAGCACTGGCAGCCAACTCTGTTCCAGGGCCTCCTGTGGGCCAGGTGCTGTGCTAGGCACTTTACTTGCATTATCCCCTGTGGTCATCGTCCCTGCAGCCTCAGGCACTGGATTTTGCTACCTTCTTTTCACAGGGGAGGGGATGAGGTTCCCAAGGGCTAGACTTGAGCTGTCTAATTAGGTGACTACTCATTCCCTGAAAAGTGGCTAGCCTGAATTGAGGTATTGTGATATTAAAACATCCCCCATGGACCAGGTTTGCTGGTCCAATAGAGCCTGGTGGAACCACTGAGACTATGGCCCCTAGCTGCCCTGAAGGTCTGGAATTGAAGCCACACCTGTGGTTTCCAGCTAAACAAAGTACAGGCATGTGAATTAAACATTTACCTCAAGTAGACACACACCCTGGAGAGAACAGTCATGGGAGAAGGAAGGGCTGCTTATGCACAGGGAGACAGCTCAGGGCGCAGAAGAGTATGGAGGGATGGACACTGGGAAGAGGTAACTATGGGAAGGAAATGGGAGGGGAGCTGTTGCATTGTAAATTTTGGTCAATGACATGAGACAAGGTATATTATGTGAACTGCTGTATGAAAAGTGAATTTACTCTGTAAATCTTCACCCAAATCAAAATAAAATTAAAACAACAACAACAAAAAAATCCCCCATGTGTTGGGACCCTAACATAAGTATCCCTGGACAGGGCTCCTGGAGAATAAGGCATATGGAGAATAAGTGGGTACAGCTGTATGTATACATGTGTGATGACCTCCTAGACATGCTGTTGTTTTATGCACAAAGAAACTAAACCATACAGAGCATTCATAATGTCTTGGCTTCCTTTCCTTGCAAGTGGCAGAGGTGTTGCTGTCGACTGACTTCAAAGACTGACTTCCCCACCAACCCCTGTCTCAGGGCTCCCAGACTCCACGACTAGAAGCAGGCTGGGGTCAGATAGCTGGAGACAGGGTTGAAACTCAGATTCCTGAGCAGTGATGACCAAGTCCCATCTTACAGGATCTGAGTCTGTTCTGGAATTGAAATGATGTCAGGTAAAGAGAAAGGCAAGAATGCCTTCCCATCAGAACTGGGAAAGCTCTTAGCAACTGTTTGGCTTTAACCTCCAGCTCACAGTTCAGGAAACTAGGCTTCAGAAGCTTATGCAACTTACCCAAAGCACACAGCTAAAGGCTAAACCAGACCATCTGGGTCAAAGTCTGCTTTCTTCTCTTGTCAACATATCCCCTATCCTCTTTGACTCTGCATTTGCTTGAGTCCTGCCTCTCATTTTAGTTGCAGTAAAGGCCTTCACCTCTGCTGATACAAGCGCTCAGGTCTCAGACCAGTCTCCTCCTTTCCTGGCCCCTTTCCATTCCCATGTCCACCAGACTCCAGGCCTGACTTTTTCCTGTATCTAACCCAAGCCCAATGAACACTGATGCACTCACTGACGCAAGCTAAATCTTTTCTAGTACCTCCGAATTTGAACATCTTTTGCCATACCAATTCTCCCAGTATTGTCTCTATTTGAAAATAATGCCCGCAATCTCAGTTCTAATGAGCAAATGAAAGTGAGGACTGGGCTCTTCAAATTTGGGTAATTTAATACTCAAAAACTGTTTATTTTGGACTCTAATTAATGTAAAGCTTATTTAATAAAGCTGTGTGTATTATAAAAAATGTTTCTTCAGGGCAATAAAGGGGTAAATTAGGTATAAGCTATATCTAATTTCTATCTAATCTGATTCCTGAACACCTAACAAAGCCCAGCATACTAGAATTGTTCAATAAATATTTGTTGAATTATAATTATCATGATTATACTTATAACAGTAGTTACCATTATGTATAAAGCAGTGGTCTAAGTCTTTACATGGATAATCTCCTATCAGGAAAGTATCACAATTAGCCCATTCCTAGTATTTTAATTCCAGCCATAGTGTCCAGTACCTCTGACCATTTTCTCATCAAAAACCTACTAGTGCAGTAATTCAGAAAGTGTATATTGTGGGTAAGAGATACCACTCACAACAACCTTTCTTACACAAGAGATCCTAGAGAGAGTGGGAGAATCATGTGGAACACAACTCAGTCATTAAAAAAAAAAAAAAAAAAAAAGACCAGCTTTAGTTGTCTGGTGAAGCCTGGTGAGACCCCTGAGACTATGGCCCCTAGTTACCCTTCAGGTCTGGAACTCAACTCACTCTTGTGGCTTCCAGGCAAACAATAGACAGGCATATAGGGTGAATACTTACAGTATCAGTTAGATACCCTCCTTGGAGCGATCAATTCTTGGAGAACAGAAGGGCAGGGTTTGCACACGGAGGAGACAGCTCAGGGGGCAGGAATGCACAAGAAGGACACAGGAAAGAGGTTACTACAGGGAGGAAGTGGGAAGAGAGCTGTTACATTGTGGGGAACTGCAGTCAATGTCATGAAACAAAATGTGTATGAAGTGCTGCATGAAAAATGAATTTGCTCTGTAAACTTTCACCCAAATCACAATAAAAACTAAAAAACAAAACAAAATAAAACTTCCTTACAGTCAAATAAGTGTGGGTGTTAGGGAGTAAATGCGCTTCTTCAACATAAAGCTTCTGAGAGCCCTTTACAGGCTGAGGTGTATTGTGATTACATAAGGCAGTACATCTGTGGATGCAGTGGTTTCTAAACTTATTTGACAACAGAATTCTTGGGAAGGGGGTGGATAATAGGAAGGGGGGTGGTTTTTCATGGGCTAGGGTTCCAGGGAGAACTTTTTCTCTCGTGAGAAACTTAGTTCTTTTCTCTCATGAGAAACTACTTTATGTGTGTGTGTATAGGAGCTATGGAAAGATTGTTTGTTTGTTTGTTTCTTTGTTTTTGTTTTTTTTTTTAACATATTTGTCTTTGTTAAAGTGCCCATCAGTTCAATCCTGAACTCTGAAGAGAAGCTAAAAAAAAGAGTTTCATCTACTTTTCTCTGGTGTCCCAACCTGCACTGCAATCTTTTTTTTTTTTTTCAGACTCCAAACACTTCAAAATCTGAGCATTACTCTGCTTCCTGTTTATTTATTTATTTTTATTGTGTTTTGGTTGAAAATTTAAAAAGCAAATTCACTTTCCATACAACAGTTCACATACATTTTGTCTCATGACATTGACTACAATTTACCACAATGCAACAGCTCCCCTCCCACTTCCTCCCCATAGTTACCTCTTCC
>NW_006921619.1:10371137-10381197 GCF_000298275.1 Orycteropus afer afer
TCCCTGCCCCCATTTTTTTTTTTCCAAATGATTTTGAGTTTTGTTCCACATTGTTCTCCCTCTCTATCCAGGATCTCCTGCATAGATTCCCCCTCTGAGTGGTTGACAGTAGTAGCCGGACACTATCTACCTCTTCTGGTCTCATAGTCATATAGGCTGCGGATCGCATGATATACCAGTCTCTAGGAATAATTGTTTCCATGCTTCTTTGGTTTTCTTCATTCTTCTTTGCTCTGGACAAAGAGAGACCCATCATTGCATCTAGATGGCTGCTTGCAAGCTTTTAGATCCCAGTCGCTCGCCAAAGCAGGAGGTAGAACAATGCTTTGTGTAGTATGTTATGCTAATTGAGCTTGATGTCCCCTGTGACGATGGTTCCAAGCCCACAGGTTTAACTACTTGGTCCCTCTGGGTAGCTGGCTGTGACCAAGGAGGTACACTGCAATCTTTACCATTCTTTTAAAAAGCAGAGTTTTAGGCCAGCCACCTGCAAAGTCCATCTTGAGTGAGCACAGCTTAGAATTTAAGAAGTTTGTTTCCATACAGTTCTGTGGAAGAAGGTGTAGATTTGGAGTATGATTCTAGACATTTATATGACAAAAAAAATCTTTATATATATATATATATATATATATTTGCACAGTTTTAAAATAACCTAGAAGAAAAAGTCTGTTAGTCTGCTGCTGTTAAGTCGTTTCTGACTCATGGAGATTCTGTGTGTTTGGGAAGATTAATTGTGAGAAGTAGACTGGTATAGGATGTATTTCAGATGGGAAGCTAATATTAGACTGCTTCATAGGGTTTCCTGGGCTGTAATCAATTGGTTTGTGCTCAGCTGCTAACCTAAATGCAAACTCACCCAGTGGTACAGCAGAAGAAAAAGCCTGGTGATCTGCCTCCATTTTGCATTATAGCCAAGAAACTTAGTTGACAACAGAATTCTTGGGAAGAGGGTGGTTATGGGCATGGTTTTTCATGAACTAGGGTTCCATGGAACATCTTTTGTGATAGCCTAATCTACAGGCTTGGTAATCTGCTTCCATTAAGATTATAGCCAAGAAAACCTTACTACTCTGTAACACATGTGGTCACCATGAGTCAGAACCAACTTGCTGGCAACCAACAACAATAATCTTCATGGAAGCAGATCACCAGGCCTTTCTTCAGCAAAGCCGCTGAGTAGGTTGGAACTGTAACCTTTACGTTAGCAGTTGAGTACAAAATGTTTGTGCCACCTAGAGACCTATTTAAATAGCCTGTTGTTGTGTGCCATTCAGTCAATTTCAACTCACAGTGACCCTATCTAAAACCAAACTCACTGCTGTTGAGTCGGATCCAACTAGTAGCAACCCCTCCTTGGGTTTCCAAGGCGGTATTTCTATGGAAGTAGATAGCCCAATCTTCCTTTCCAGGAGCGGCTGGTGGGTTTGAATGGCCAGCTTTCTGGTTAGCAGTCAAATGCCTTATGCACTATGCCACAGAGCTCCCAGCCACCCTACAGGACAGAATATAATTGCCCTGCAGGGTTTCTTAGGCTATAATCTCAAGGGCAGTGAGTTTGGTTTGATTTGAATCTTTACAGAAGCAGATTTAAATAACTTAAAGGAGGCTAAAGGAGCTCTGGTAGCCTAATGCCTTAGGCATTTGACTGCTAACCAGAAGGCTGGTTGTTCAAACCCAACAGCCACTCCTCGAAAGGAAGGTTGGGCAATCAATCTACTTCCGGTGGAAACCCCTGGAAACCCAAGGAGGGGTCGGCTATGAGTCAGGTACAACTTGAGGGCACATAACAACAACAACAACAAAGGAGGGTAAATAGAATATTTTCTAGCTAGATGCTCAAAATGCTTTAGGGAGATCACTTGTGCCACTCAAATGTAAGTAAGTGTTTAGGGATATTTCCTTGAGCTAGTAAGAGATGGTGACCATGGAATCAACCAGGAATCTTGAACTCACTGAGCACAACTGGGACATGCGGTCCCGGTCCCATGAACTATGCCTGAGACCATATTAGCGTGGCTGAGAAGATCAGCTGGAGGGAGGGTGCTATGAGAGATGGGGAGATGGTGACAGTCCTCATATTCTCATTCAGGTAAAGACTAGACATGAACTGGAATCTATCATGACCCTCTAGGAGCCTTGGCCACATATTTATTAAGATTTCTTGGGAAAGGGTTGTTGTTGTTGTGTTGTTAAGTGCCCTTGAGTCAGGCAGACTCATAGTGACCCCTCCTTGGGTTTCCGAGGCAGTATCACTACGGAAGTGGATTGCCCCATCTTCCTTCCGAGGAGTGGCTGGTGGGTTTGAACCACCAGCCTTCTGGTTAGCAGTCAAGTGCCTTAGGCACTATGCTATGGAAACTGAAATTTGTTTACACACACATGGATATGAGCTTGCTCTGTACTCCAACGTTACAAATATTGGCAAATACTATCTAAAGTATTGACTCATGGACATCTGCCTTTAGAATTCAAGGTGATAAAATGGAACATGATGTTTCAAATCCTGGTCAATAATTCAGATTGTGATTACAAAACTGTTTAAATCTGCCTTAAAAAGTCCTGCAGCCCAGTCCAGTCCTGCAGCTCCACAGGCTGACCATCCAGGGCTTTATTTCCCACAGGATGGGTCTACTCCTGCCCCTGGCACTCTGTGCCCTGGCCACATGCTGTGGGGCTACATCTATGCCCCAGCCAGTCCCCAAGCCCTCACTACTCCTCCCCCGGGGCTGCAATGACTCAGACGTGCTGGGCTTCGCTGGCTTCGCCCTGGAGAATATCAACAAAGACCGAAAGGAGGGTTATGTCCTGAGTCTCAACCGAGTCAGTGACGCCTGGCAATACAGACAGGCAAGTGAGGGTCATAAGAGCATGTTTCTGTGGAGGCCAGGGTCTGGGGTGGGACTAGAGACACAAGGGAGCAGGTGCGTTTCAAACTGTCAAGCTGAGAAAGCTCTGCTGTCCCCTGTCACATGTGCTATAATGCTTCTACTGTCATTAGGAAGAAGGGCTAGCAAACATTCTAACACTTGCCCAGTATTCAACAATTCTTACAGATTCTTCAAAGCATAATGTCCTTTTGCTCTGCCATCAAGCAGGTCTTTTGGGGTTTCTGCTTCGTGTAGGATGTGGTGCATTTCTTCACCCTGTCCTGCAGGATGTTCCGGGATCCCTGTTCTATCTCACTCTAGATGTGTTGGAGACACACTGCCATGTGCTCAGCAAAAAGTCATGGATGGACTGTGAAGTGAGGGACCTACATGAATCGGTAAGTACTGATTCTCAGTGGTTCTAGGGAGAAAAGCTAGATCACCCTTTTCCTACAGAGTAAAGATTGTTCAATGGCTATCATCATTTCAATGTCTCTTTTCATAATCTCATTGGCAGGGTGTCTATGTGCTTCTTCTAATGTCATGGACAGGGCGAAGTGTCTTTCTAAAAGTCCCCCTGGGGTCATGGAGACCAGAAATGCAAAGTTATTCAGAAGTTGCTTGGTGAACTCAAATTTTCTACCTCCAGGATCCTTTTGCAGGCTTTTGAGCAGTGTTTAAAATGTGAAAAGGGATCTAAGGTGAAGAGTGTAAGTGTGTGTTTAAGGTAGACTGTGGTAGCTCTGGTGCATAGTGCCTAAGGCACTTGACTGCTAACCAGAAGGCTAGCAGTTCAAATCCACCAGCCACTCCTCGGAAGGAAGATGGGGCAATCCACTTCCGTAGTGATACTGCCTCGGAAACCCAGGGAGGGGTCGCTATGAGTCGGGTCTCACTCGACGGCACATAACAACAACAATATGGTAGCAATGGAGATAGAGCCTTTTTTTTTTTTTTTTTTTGTATGTTTCATTCTAAGGAAACTGGGTATGGTCACACATTATAGGAGCTCTAGATGTTTCATGAAAGAGAAATACTTTCCTGGAATCACAGAATCAAAAGAACCTTTAGAAGAAGATTCCTAGATACTGATGTGTTTGCAAGTAAACCATTTGACCAAAATATCTTTTTCTTATCGTAACCAAGTTTGTCAAACTGAACCTTCCTGATTTTGAAAAGCAAATTGTCTTTTGCCCTCTTGTGAGTGATATTTGTTAAGGGGATGCGAACTACATTAACAAATTAAAAGTTGCATAATGAGTCCATCATAATAGAGGTTTCCTTCTCACTCATGTAAAGTTCAAAATAGGAGTTCTGATCAGGCAGGAAACTTTCCTTCAAGGGGTGACTTGGAGATCCAGCTGCCGTGCACGTTGTGGCTCTAGACTCTGCCATTCTCAACTGTGGCCTCCCTGGGGGCATGCTTGTCTGCACCAAGCTATGAAAGAGGAGCAGGTGACCTTTATGGGCCAGACCTGGAAGTGTAATACATCACTTCTGCTCACCTTCCTGTGGTTAGAACTCAGTTATAAAAAGTCACACTGTAAGGGAGGCTGGAAGTATAGCCTACCTGCGTCCCAGGAATAAAAGATGAAACAAACTTGATGATCAGCTACCATTTTCTCCCTTCCAAAAACAATGAAAATTGGACCTTAAATATCATATCACTTTTTTAAAAAAATCTCCAAATTCCATTTGTTGGGCATTTTTAACACCCATGGTTCATCCCTCCATTGTCGTAAAATGTGTTTGCTTGGTTCCAGGTTTATGGTCGATGCAAAGCAATGTTTTATGTTAATAAGCCAAGAAGAATTCTCTATTTAGTTGCCTATAACTGTACCGTTCGCCCAGGTAAGAGATCACTCTGATTTTGTTCATTTTAATAAATGGTAGGGAAAGAGGATTAAGTAGGTCTTGAGTTTTTTTATGACAAGGAGCTCAGGTGGTATAGTGCCTAAGGCTAACCAGAAGATTGGTGGTTCAAACTCACTGGCCATTCCTTGGAAGGAAGACTGGGCAATGTACTGTAGAGATACTGCCTTGGAAACCCAAGAAGGGGTTGCTCTTAGCTAGAACTGACTCAACAGCAGTGAATTTGATTTTTTTTGGTTTATGACAAGGGTATACAGGTTTTCTCCCAATCTTATCTTCATTTTTATTTCAAGGTCAAATTCTTAATATTTTCAATATTAGTCTCCCATCTGAAGTTCCTCTTATACTACTCTACTTCTCACAATTAATCTTCCCAAATAATTCAAAATATCCAATCCTGAATTTTTAGTCATAAAAGGCATGTCTACAACTGCTTCCCAGACTCGTTTCTAGTTCTATCTGCCATTATTTCCTTGTCTACACCAAATCTACACACTACTCAACTGGATGCTTCTGAATACACATCACATTCTCTGATCTTTGCACCTTGGTTATACCTCTCCCTCCTCAAAACATGCCTTTCCCAGATGGCATCTGCATTTGGAATTCATACCCCTGAAGCCTGCAGTAGAGTTAGACATTATGTGAGGTTTTAGGAACACCTGACATGACATAATGAAACCCCAACCTTGAAAGGCACTCAGTCTGCTTTACAGACACAATGATGATGGAAGGTATTGACCTCATTGGGGGAGAAAGGTCTTATATCAACATGCTATATGATATGTTATTAAGTAATATTTCTAGTGTAAATAAATTTGTGTGAAGTCAAATGCATTTTGCTTTGATTTTATTTTAATCATGAAAAGTAATACATGCTTATTGCAGAAAACTGACTTGCTTTCCAGAAAATTGCCTTTATCACCCCATCCTTGCTAACACTGAATTTTTGTCAGTTTTTGCCTTTGTCGTGTTCATAGGATTTATAGGACTAAACTCAATAAAGAGTTTTGTTTTAAATTGGTCTCTTTGACTTCAACAGTTTCTCGAAGAAAGATTCATAATACGTGCCCTGACTGCCCAAGTCCCAGCTCCGCTGATTTGTCAGATCCCAGAGTTTTGGAAGCTGCCACTGAATCTCTTGCAAAATACAACAAAAAGAGCACCTCAAAACAATATTCTCTTGTCAAAGTCATCAGGGCTTCCAGTCAGGTAAAGCTAAAATGCCCAAGCCAGTTACACGTAACATGTGTCTCACAGTGTTGCTATAGGTTCTTAAGCTAAGATTAGAATACCAAGGCTTTTTTTTTTTTTTTTAAATAACAGGGGTCTTCTCTTTCTTTATAATCCCTACTGTGGTAGACTTGGTAAAAGCACATTCTATCATACTTTAGTTTCTGAATTGTTCCATGGCATTTCCATAAGAGTTATGTTATTTGATCTTACCTTCATTGGCCTTATGGTAAGATGGGGAATAGACTCATTGCCTCCTTGAGGAGTCTCTCTAGGTTCACTAGTTTCTGGTACTTTCTCATGTCTGTTGACCATGGACCATTTAGCAAGTCACTTCTACTCCATAATAAGGCCTGCAGTGGAAGTTTAATTTTATGGGTTTGAAGAAACAGATGGTTGTTGTTGTTGTTATGTGCCATGGAGTCGGACCCGACTCATAGTGACGCCTTCTTGGGTTTCCGAGACAGTATCACTATAGAAGTAGATTGCCCAACCTTCCTTCCAAGGAGTGTCTCGTGGGTTTGAACTGGCAGCCTTCTGGTTAGCAGTCAAGTGCTTTAGGCACTATGCTACCAGAGCTCCTGAAGAAACAGATACTCATAAGTATTTGGATTGCACTGATATCTCTAGCAAATGGAGAAAAACGTATCTAAAAGGCAATTCTATTAGAGGAAGGAAAAAAATCCCTCCAAAGGAAAGAATTTAGGGCCCACTCAAATTCTTAAAAGGGGAACAGAGATATGGTGCTTATATTTCCTATGCAACAAATCATAAAACATTTTTGATCAGTGTGGGGATTTGCAGGGACAACAGGATAGATGTACTGACTGTCACTCTGGGGGTGTTTTGTTTCTGTAACTATAGCGTCTCTAAACCTGAATCATGTTCCTGCATGGGAAGGTTTGATTTTTCTTTCTCATCTTATCTTTTAACAGTGGGTGTTTGGTCCTGGCACCTTTGTGGAATATTTGGTTAAAGAGTCACCATGTACCAAATCCCAAACCAGCAGCTGTTCACTTCAGCTCTCCGACTCTGTGGTAAGTGTTCCTTAATGCCTTTATAATTTAAGAGTTGGATTCCCAGTTCATCTAGAAGTATTTACTGAGTGTCAATTATGTACAATGTATTGTAGAGCTTAAGCTTTCTTTCCTCATGTCAAGGAGTTTATTGATTATAGATAAGGCAAGCCCAGATGCAGTAAATCAGGGATTTTATTGAACTATGTAGTACAATTGCAGAAAGTGATCATAGGGGATAGTAAAAATACAGACAAAATCTCTGCAGTGATTGGTGATGGTCCTTCTTTGGTCTGAACAAATCATGTTGGAATATAGTGTGGTATTGCATTCCAGGGACTACCTTTTAAGGACAAAGTCAAATAGGTCTTCATTCGAAGGACTGCATCCAAGATGAAGAGGGGCCTTGAAACCCTTTGAAATGTAAACTGGCATGGTGTATTCAAGCTTAAAGATCAGTGGTTTTTAGTTTATTCACAGAGTTGTGTCACCATCACCACTATCTAATTTCAGAATTTTTTCATCATCTCCGAAGAACCTCCATACACATTAGCGGTCAGTCCCCATTTCCTCTTCCCCCAGGTCTTAGCAATTGTTAGTCTAGTTTCTGTCTTTATGGCTTTGCCTATCCTGGATATTTTACATACACCTGTTTTGATTAGGAGCTCTGGTGACATAGTGCCTAAGGCATTTGACTGCTAACCAGAAGGCTGGCGGTTCAAATCCACCAGCCACTTCTTTGAAGGCAGGTTGGGCAATCTACTTCTGTAGTGATACCACCTCAAAAACTCAAGGATGGGTCACTATGAGTCGGATCCAACTCAGTGGCAGTGAGTTTGGTTTGGTTTGTTGTTTTGGTTATCTAGTGCTGCTTTAGCAGAAGATACAAGTGGATGTCTGTAACAAACAGGGACTTACTCTCTTACAGTTCAAGAGGCTAGATGTCTGAGTTCAAAGTGCCAGCTCTAGGGGCTGGGTGAAGGCCCCTTAACCTTGGGTTTCAGCTCTGCCTCTTGTTCCTAGCCCACTGGAGGCATCTTTTACTCTTAACTCAGCAGCTGTTGACTGCTGAGGCTAATAAACCGAAGGCTGACAAATAAAATGGCACAGTCCCCAGATTATCAAGCAACATGGCAGGCCATCATTTCAAGTCCAGAAACAGTGCTAAGATGAGCAGACAACATGGCAGACCACTCACTGATGACTCAGCTGAATGCAGCATCCAAATATGCCAAGAAGCTCAAGATCCTTCTCATAGCTTCTTCCTATATACTAGATGCAGCCCATATCCCTAAGGGAGCTACTCAGCTGCTTACAGTAGATTCCACCATGGAGTTGGTTAATAGTCTCATCATGGGTAATAACAACATCCAG
This sequence comes from Orycteropus afer afer, assembly GCF_000298275.1. Taxonomy (NCBI): domain Eukaryota; kingdom Metazoa; phylum Chordata; class Mammalia; order Tubulidentata; family Orycteropodidae; genus Orycteropus; species Orycteropus afer. The sequence goes on from NW_006921619.1 coordinate 10,379,503, forward strand.
CTGCTAGCCACTCAACACCAGGCCCAGACAAGTTGACACACTACCTTAAACTACCACAATACCTACTCCTCACTTGTTGACCATCTTTTTATCTGACATTTTGCATTTAAGACAATAGTAAAATATCTACTATCCAACTCTTTTGCAGTATGTCTGGCATAATGAATGCTAAGTGCTAGGTCAGAGTAACACTGGCCATGATGTTTAAGGTTCTGTGTTAACTTGGCTGGGCCATGATTTTCAATGGTTTAGCAATTATGTAATGATGTAATTTGACAGTTATGTAAATGATTTAGTCATCCTCCATTTTGTGATCTGATGTGATCATCCTCCATTTTTCCATAATGCCAATTTTCACATACTTCCCGGTCTTTGGAATCTAACCATAAGTGAGGAGAAGATGTAAATGGATTTATACAATGTGTGATCTTTTGTATCTGGCTTCTTTACACTGCATTATGTTTTCAAGGTTTATCCATGTTGTAGAATGTATCACTACTTCATTCCTCTTAATTGCTGATTAATATTCCATTTCATGGTTAAACCACATTTTGTTTATCCATTCATCACATGATGGATATCTGGGTTGTTTCCACATTTTGACAACGAGAAATAATGCTTCTATTGAAATTACATACAAATTTTTGTGTTTTTATTTCTCTTGGATATATAAATAATATATATATAGAATTACAGGTCATAGGAAACTCTGTTTAACATTTTGAGGAACGGCCTGACTATTTTCCAAAGTGATTACACCATTTTACAATCCTATCAGCTGAGTTTTCCACTTTCTGTACATCTTTGCTAATATTTGTCATTATCTATCTTTTTTGGTTGTAGCTATCTTACTAGCTGAGAGCTGATATTTCACTATGGTTTTGATTTGCATTTCCTTGATGGCTAATGATGTTGAACATCTTTTCACATGTTTAATGGCTATATGTATATCTTCTTTGGAAAAATGTCTATTTAGATATTTTGCCAATTTTTAATATGTTTGTTTTAGAATTCTAAGAGTTCTTTCTATATACTGAATAGAATCTCCTTATCAGATATATGACTTTTTATTTCTCCTTTGAATTTTGCCAGTGTTTTGCAGAATTCCTACAAAACTTGCTATATGACAGGGCTCTGTTTTTAGGTTAATATATGTTTATAGTTGTTATGGCTTCTTGATGTATTGACCCTTTTTTGATCATATAATTTTCTTTGTCTCTAGCAACAATTTTTGTCTTAAAGTCAATTTTTTCTGTTATTTGTATAGTGACTGAAGTTCTCTTTTTGTTGCTATTTGTATAGTTTAATTTTTTTCCATCCATTTATTTTCAACTTATTTGTGTCTCTCACAAGGTTTTTTAAATCCAGTTAATTTAGTATTCTGAATTTCTAATGGAATAATTGGGAAAACACATTTGTCATGCTCTGTGACACCTCTCTCCCTCACTCTTCAATGATATATTGTTATAATCCAAAAACTTTCTGGTTATTTAAGAAGAATAATATAACTTAGGCTTACAGGTGAGGAGAGACATTCATTATCACAAAGGATGTTTCAAAATCTGTCCTGAAATACAATGCTGTCAGTGATAGGATAATATCCACACGCCTACAAGGAAGACCCGTTAATATGACTGTTATTCAAATTTATGCCCCAACCACCAAAGCCACACATGAGGAAATTGAAGAATTTTA
>NW_006921619.1:10383597-10400602 GCF_000298275.1 Orycteropus afer afer
TGAGCTCAAGTATAGCAGGGATTGTGGGGTTGGCACGGGATCGGGCAGTGTTTCGTTCTGCTGTGCATGGGGTCGCTATGAGTCGGAAATGACTCGACGGCACTTAACAACAACAACAACAATATAACTTAATTTATTAAGACTTCTAGGTATGAAAATGTTCTGTTTAGTCAATTCTGAATAAAAAATTCTATTTTATATCCAATTCAAAGCTTCTTCCTTGCTGTACTTCAAGCCTGGAGCTAAGGACCCAGGTAAAGATCAAGGTCTATTCTTTCATTTCTTCTCTTGCTCCAGCCCTCTCTTGCTTAATTCTGGCTCTTAGAGGTTTGGGAAGAAGGAGAAAGGATTCCAAAAAAAGAGTGCAAAGTCATTTTACATAACTGGACTTGAAATCGCAGTTTTCTCTTGGCCAACACTGGTCACTGTGAGACCAGCTCCAATGCTGCTTCTATCGAGTGGCACATGTGTAGGTTCATCCACAGGGCCTTTCCTAGAGGAGTGCTGTATCCTCTAGATGACTCTTTGGAACCCCCACAGATGCTTTCTATTAAATGCCCCTTTCCTGGAAGGTTACCCCTTGGATGTTTGCCATAAAAGAACCCTACCTATGACATTGGCTTGTCCTATGCAATTTTCAAATATTCTTCCTAAACCAAGTGATGCAAGAAGGCTTTCTTATCACTGCCCTCTGTCCTTAATCTGCCATGGTCAGCTGCTTTAGTGAGGATCTCATCCTCAGAATTCTACAGAGAGAATCAGACACCAATCTCCACAGTCATATATTTCCCTGTGCTCTAGGTTTCACATATCAAGCCCATACGCAAACTGTCCCTTTGTTGTCCACTTTTGTATCAGCACCTGGTAGGCAAATTTCAGCAATTTGGCAATTCCTAATTGGGGTGGGAGTAGATAGACTGTACTTGATGCAGTTATCTGCAGTCTCTTCAGAGGGTTCTCTTGGAGCCTCTCCCCTATTTGACTTGGTGAGGAAGTACTTGAATGGATATTTCAGTTTTAGGAATTTCTAGTTTTTTCTGATAATGGTCTGGAAAAGGGTGGTAGGGTGATATTCAAGCAATCTGGGTAGCTATATTTTAAGTAATTTTTATGTGCAAGTTCTAAGTTATGCTTAGGAGCACTTCTTTAGAAATTGAGACAATATTTTATTTCAGTATCCTGAATGTTGATCGGCTGTTTGTCTACAGAGAAGAAAGAAAGTTGACTTTTATTTATGATCATTTCACAGGGAACCACCATGAGTTGAAATCAACTCAATGGCAACTAACACAGTAGCAAAAATGATAGTCTTAAATGCTTACTTGACATTGTATCTTTTCTTTCTTTTAGCCCGTTGGTCTTTGTAGAGGTTCTCTGAATCAAAGAGATGAAGATAAATTTATCTCAGTGGCTTGTGACTTCTTTGAATCACAGGTACTTTTTCAATCTGATTATTGTGTTTCTGTGAAGAAAAGAGAAATTATTTGTATTTCAGCTGCTCCTACCTCACTCTCTCCTTTTGTTTCACGAAGACCCACTATTTCCACTTTACTAGGGTTAGTCAAAGACTTGTCTCACTTTGTTGTAGCCACTGTGTGGTCCTGCACAGTAAGGAAGAGCAATTCAGACACAAGGGCCTTCTGGCTTGGCTGCAACATGCCTCTGGGACATTAAATTCAGTGTCCCAGACAAACCTTGCTCAGAACTGTAGGAAGAATTTATCTGAAACAGAAACATTCAATCCCTTTCCAGAAGTATGTATGGAGTCCTTATTAGGGGGCATCCTGGTAGAGCTGACAGGGCAGTTGACACAGGCAACCTGGGTTTCAGTCCTGCTCTGCCAACTGTGAGCTGTGTGATCAGGGTCAGTACTTACCTCTCTGAGTCTCGGTTGCCTCATCTATAGAATGGGTTTGAAATGCTTAACGTATTCAGATCCCTGTGAGAAACCAATGGGAAGGCTTGGCTGAAGGGTGCTGCATAAACCCTGGCACAGGATAAACAGTTAGTAAAACGTGGCTATTGGGACCACAGTAGGAGCAAGGACATCAGCTCATTGGGGATTTTGAATAAGTCACTTAATCTCTGTGTACTTTTGCTCATCTCTGCAATATGTGAGACTGGCAGTACTTTCTGCTGCTCTAGAAGACCTCTTGCCTTTATCATTCTTTTGCTTTTTTGGCCTTTAAACAGGAGACATGGTCCTTTAGAAGGTCTCCCTTTGAACCATACCATCAGAAAGGCACAGAACAGCTCAGCTTGATACCAGGCATGGCAGGGCTTTCCCTAAGTAACTCTGCTTGTAAAAAGTGTTCCATTTCAGGCTCCTGCTCCTGGAGAAGCAAACCCTGCTGCTACCCAGGGGCCTGCGAACCTCCCCAAGGTGGAAGAGCCCCAGTGGAAAGGCCCGGCTCCCAGCAATGTACCCTCAGAGGCTGTGCCCAAAGGATCGGTCCAGTACCTCCCTGACTTGGATGATGAGAAACCTGGGGATTCCCAGGCAATGGGCCCCCATGAGGCCTTCCCTGTGCAGCTGGACCTGACCACCAATCCCCAGGGAGAAGCCCTGGATATCTCCTTCCTCTTCCTGGGGCCCAAAGAGAAGAAATTACTTGTCCTTCCCTTCCCCAAAACACTGAAGCACCCTGTAGAGTGCCCAGGGCCAGCTCAGAACACCAGCCCTCTTGTTACTCCACCATGAGGCTTCCCCAAGCAAAGGGTGTCCTGCGTGAGAGGACAGGCTGTGGGCAAGGGCCAGAGAGATGGAGAGTTCACACACTGAGAGTGGCTAATAAATGTTACCTTTGAGTCATCTTGGTATCAGTCATGTTGGCTTGGAGTGGGGAAGTTGACTAACCCTCCCCTTGTGGACTGGGTTGCCCAAGGCCTCATGCCAGGGAGAGATGCCTGTCTGTGTCTCCAACCTGTTGCTTATAAAAGATTTTTATCCTTTCAGCTTAGAAATATAAAAGCTCTCTGTATTAAAGCTATGTTTGAAGATACCTTCTCTAAAGCCAAGATATATAAGAAACTGAGACCCAGTCAAGAGGTTTACTCTGTATGCTGATATTGTTGCAAGGTGCCGAGTCAGTTTCAAGTCATAGCAACCCTATTTACAACACAACAAAACACTGGCCCTCTCCTGAAGCATCCTCACAATCTTTGCAATACTTTAGCCCGTCGCTGCAGCCACTGTGTCACTCCATCTTGTTGAGGGTCTTTCCCTTCTTCGTGTTGTTGAGGGTCTTTCCCTTCTTCGTGGACCCTCTGTTTTACCAAGCATGACAGCCTTCTCTAGGGAATGATCCTTTCTGATAACATAACCAAAGTACGAGAGAGGAAGTCTGGACATTCTCGCTTCTTTAGTGTGTCATCAAGTATTTTCTGGGCATTGCCTGAGCTGTTTACACCCCTCTCTCTCTTTCTTCCTGCCCCAGATCTCTGCGTCTTAGAACTGGCACACTGCCTTAGAGGTGGGGGCACATGAGAGAGAAGTTTGCCTGTGCCATGCTAAGCCCAGTGGGGCCATAAGACAGCAACAGTTGCAACTGGTCAATTTTTAAAATCTTTTAAAATTTCTCTCAGGGCAGATGTTAAAGGCCTATGATGGCATTCAATGATAAGCATTTTTTTATTACTTTAAAAACAATTGTACATATTTTCCCTCAAAAAATACATACACACACATATATTCATACATATAAAAGATAAGACTTTTGACATTTTTACTGAGAACTTGTAAAAGTTGCCTTTTGTCCTCCATTTTTGCAGCTATTTCTTGGAAGAGGCACATAGGCTGTGGCATAATTTGCTTAAGAGCAGTAGTCACTACTCACAGGCTGTTACTCTCCTCTCTTTAAGGAGAAATGACCATGTGGGGTGTCATGTAATGTCTTCAACCCTTTTCTGTGAGGGGCTGCAAGAAACAGAATTGCACTTGGAAGGTTCAACTGAAAAGTCTCTTAGTGAAGGGGCTTGTAATGAAGCCTTGTGGACCAGGCTGAAGGAACGACAAGAAATGCTGAGGTACTCGGACAACAGCAACAGCAGGAAGTTGTTACTGCTCTGGGCCTGAAAAGACAGGTGAACTCAAGTCCAGTAGGAGCTTGGAGCGGTGGAGGGAGACAGCCACCGTCAGAGCTGCTGAAGCAGGGAGGAGCAGGGAGTGAACACTCAGACTTCCCTCCTCCCTCCAGTCTCCTACCCTCACTGGATATTTGAATTCAGTAGTGAACTATCCCACGAGGGAGCCTGGGTTATTCAACCCTCAGGAGTCAGCCCCTGAAGACAGAGACAGCAGTGAAAGTGAAGAATGGATCTGGGTGCAGAGCCCCATGCAGGGGATTTTCCCTCACATCCACCTATACTCAAAAAGGATGTGGAAGACCCTAGATTTTCTGAGTCCCTTTAGCTACCGTTCCCTTTCTCTCTCCACTCTTTCAGTTCTTCAAAGAGTGGATTATACCAGTGCTCTCCACTTCCTTACCTCCTATTCACTTCTCAACTCACTGTAATGTGAGCACATCTGTTTTTTCATAACACAGTTCATATTCCCCAATGACTTCCTTATTGCTAAATTCAAAGGAAGCATTTCCATTCAGATTTGTTTTCCCTTTTTGAAGCATCTGGCAATACTGACCCCCTCTTTCTTGAAACTTCAAGTAGACTTTGTAACACGTCTTCCAGATTCTCTGCCTATATTGATGCCCATTCTACTCTTATTTCTTCTCATCTTTCTCTTCTTTCATCCTCCACGCAGAGGCTGATAATCTCCACATTTCTCTTTTTTGGCTTTATCTTTCTCTATAAATTCCACATGGTCACTCTAATCTACTGCCTCAGCTTCAACCATCACCAATATACCAAAGTCTCTTAAATTTGTGTATCTGGCCCAGATCTGTCTCCTGAACTCCAGGACTGGATGGATCCATCCAAATACTACCACAAACTGAATTCTGTACCTCTCTTTCCAAGTCTGCTTCTCCTCATTTTCCCCATTTAAGTCAAGAATACAGTATTCTACTTAGTCAACCAAACTAAAAACCCTAGAATCAAACTCCCTATATCACTTTGTGGTGTGGTGCCTAAGGCATTTGACTGCTAACCACAAGGTTGGTGGTTCAAACCCACCAGGCACTCCTCGGAAGGAAGTTTGGCCAATCTACCTCCATAGTGATTCTGCCTTGGAAACGCAATGAGCAGTCACTAGGAGTTGGACACAACTCAACGACATGTTACGCAACAATAATCTCTCCTAGTGGAAGAGATATTCCTGGAAAACAAAATATTTATGTACCACAAGCACAGCTCCTGGTGTACAATAGGCATTTAATAAGTGGTGGTTATTGATTTTTTAGGTGAAATGAAAAAGGGAAAACAAATAAATTGATAAATCATGAAAAGTATAAGACATGAAACCTATCATTAAATAGCTTCAAAAAAACTCACTGCCCGCAAGTCAGTTCCAACTCATAGCAACCCCCATTGTGTTTCTGAGGCAGTAAATCCTTACAGAAGTAGCTTGTCACATCTTCTTTCTGTGGAGTGGGCTGGTGGGTTTGAACTGCCAACTTTTTGGTTAGTAGACAAATGTCTTAGGCACTATGCCACCACACCTTCTTTCAAATAGCTTAGGAATACAATATACAAAAAAAAAAAAAAAAGTTAAACAAATTTAAAACCATACAAGAGATAATGAGTTGGAATCAACTCGATGACAATGGGTGTAGCAATGCAGGAGTCCTTGGGTAGGGCAAACCATAAGCACGCTTGGCTGCTAACCGAAAGGCTGGAGAATCAAGTCCCTAGAGACACCTTGGAAGAAAGACCTGTCAATCTATTTCCAAAGTGTCAGTCATTGAAAACTCTATAGAGCACAGTTAGCAAAGTTGTCATTGAGTTGGAACTGACTCAAGGGCAACTGACTATTACAACAATACCAGCAATACAATCACTATAGCATGTATTGAATCACACATTTATTGAGCCAGAATTTATTGAACACCTACCAAGTAACAGGCCCTGTGCAAAGTACTAGGGACAGAAGAGTGAATAAGAAAGAGCCTCTATCCTTCCACAGTGTCATAAATACTACTAAGGAGAAGACCAAAAGCTATACTAGCCTGTAACAGGGAGACCTTACCTGGTCTGGGAGTCAAAAGTCTCCTTGATAGCCAAAAATTGAGCAAGAATTAGGTGAAGAGGAGAAAGAAGGCAGACAGAGCCTGTCAGGGAAGAGCATGCTCCCTTTTAAAGTTGTGATAGACTACTTCTTACTGGTTGGGTCCAAGCAAGTAAGTTCTACTGTTGTTGTTGTTGTTTGCCGTCGAGTCGGCCCCGACTCATAGCGACCCCTCCTTGGGTTTCCGAGGCAGTATCACTATGGAAGTAGGATTGCCCAACCTTCCTTCCGAGGAGTGGCTGGTGGGTTTGAACCGCCAGCCTTCTGGTGAGCAGTCAAGTGCCTTAGGCACTAGTAACTTCCTTTAATCTTCCCTGATGCCTACCTAGAAAGGAGATGGGAGGGTGGTGGTAGGAGATGAAAAGAGAGGAAATCAAGGCTACAGCATCCCACAGTGCTCCCACATTGAAAAGGAAAAGTAAAAATATTTCCTATTGTTATAGGGGAATGACTAACTATTGTGTGTATTCACTTGATGCAAATTGTACAGCAATAAAAACTAGTTGTGCTATGCACAACTTAAAAATGTTTATCACATTAAAAATATGTTATCATTAAAGAGAAAAACAAAATGCAAAATTATATACACTGCACTATGATTAAAACTACTTAAAAACATGCTTAGAGAAAAACTTAAGTGTATTAGCATGGTAACAATGCTGGTGGGATTTATGAATATTCTTCCTTTTCTAAATTTCTCCAGCACTGTAATTTCTACAGTAATAAATGATCTGTAAGATATTCAGTGAAATTGAATATGATGGCAATTGTGGGGAGGATGCAAATTTCATTCTGTTGTACATAAGTTGGCTATGAGCAGAGTTGACCCAGTGGCAGCTAATAACAACCCCATAGTAATAATGTAAGTACATATGAGTGTTTTTAAGTTAACACTTGGTGCAAATAGTTAATACACTTGGCTGCTAACCAAAAGTTGGTTGTTTGAGTCTGCCCAGAGGTACCTCAGAAGAAATGTCTGGCAATCTACTTCTGAAAAAACAGCCACTAGAAAGCCTATGAAGCACAGTTCTAGTCTGACATACCTGGGGTCATCATGAGTTGGAGTTGATTCAACAGCAACTGGTGGTCTTAAAAATTATAACCTACATATACAAAAGTTCAAAAACCTTAAGTATGTCACTCAAATTATCCTAAATTCAAAATACCAAGTGACTTCAGACCATCTGCTAAATTACTCACCTCCCTCCCCTTTTATGGAGAGGGGGTAGTATCGCATACCTCAGAGGGCTGTGGCATAGGTTAAGTAAGGAATGAATGAGCGAAGTAAGCATATGGCAAATATTCAGTGAATTTTACCTGTTATTCCCTTACCTCAGTGTCATTTCCTCCAGGGCCTCATCAATGAGTTCCTCTTCCTCCACCCCCATCTTCTTATTAGAATGGCGAACTGTTGTGTATTCATTTGATAGACATTGTACAATAAAAATTACTTGTGAAGACTGTGCACCAACCTAAAAATGTTTATGTGTATGATGATGCCAAGGTTGAGGAGGGGAGTTAGGTCCCTAATAGTCTTTCAAGATTTAGTTTTTTGATATGCAAAAATGACAGTTCATTATATAGTATTTTTTTAATGGAAACTCATCATTAAAACCCTGGTTCCAACTAAATATCATCCCCTAAATATACCATATTAGAAATTAACAAGCACTTCCTGCTCTGTTAGTTAATGTTGGCATTTCTCAGAGATCCATCTTCAAGTCCCAAGTCTAGTTCAGATGCCCTCCATTGAAAATCTTTTCCACTCTCAGAATTCTACATGCAATATCTCCAGCCCAGATTTCTCTCTTGTGAATAAAAGATTCATATGTCCAGCTGTCTGTAGGGCATGTCCACCAGAATGTTCTAGAAGCAGCTCAACTTCCCAACATCCAACAGTCAACTCAACATGTCCGTAGTCAAATCTACTTCTCCTCCAGCATCTCTGGCTGTGTTGACAGATCATCCATCCAACAGGTCACATTAAGGGAAAAGCCTGCACTCAGTCATCTAACAGGCCACATAAGTGAAAACACTAGCAGGTCATTCATTTAACAAAAATTTGTTGAACATCATCTTTGAGTGAAGCACATGTATATATGAACTTGTTTAATTTTGCCCACATTCCACAGAAGCATATTGTTCTCCTTACTCAGGAGATAAAAAGCTGAGACAGACAGAGGTTAAATACTTTGCCCAAAGGAGCACACAACTAGGAATATACTGCCTAAGCTAGGGTTTAAATCCAGAATTATCACATTAAAAGATGTTCAACATCATTAGACATCAGGGAACTACAAATTAAAACCATCAAATACTAGGAGGATGTGGAGAAACTGGATCATGCATACATTGCTGGTGGAAATGCAAAATGGTACAGTCACTCTGGAAAATAGTTTGGCAGTTTCTTATAAAACCAAACATGCACTTATCATATGACCCTGCATTTTCACTCTTGGGAATTTATCCCAGAGAAATAAATATTTAAGGTCACACAAAAACATGTACACAAACGTTCATAACAGTTTTATTCATCATGCTCCAAAACTGGAAACTACCCAAGTTCCCTTCAACAGATCAAGGGTCAAACTGAGGTATATCTACACTTGGTATAGTACTCACCAATAAAGAATAACAAACTATTAATATATGCAACAACTTGGATGGATATTAAGGGAATTTTGCTGAGTGAAAAGCAACCAATCTCAAAAAATTACATACACTCCATTTCTATAACATTCTTGAAATGACGGAATTATGTACATGAAGAGAAACAGTGATTGCCAAGGGTTAGAGATAGGAAAGGGTCAACGCAGAAGTGCATGTGCCTTTAAAGGAGTAGCAGGCCCCCAAAAGCTAAAGTATTATCAAAGAAGCATGAAATAGGAGGTTTCCCACTTCCTGATTTCAGAATTTACTATACAGCTGCAGTAGTCAAAATAGCCTAGTACTGGTACAAGGACAGAGCGTAGGCCCATGGCACAGGATTGAGAATCCAGAAGTAAATCCATCCATTTGTGACAGCTAGTCTATGATTTCATCAGTAAGCACTTTGAGTCATCTTCACTTTCAGCAACCACGATAGTTGTGATCTGCATGCATATTACAGGTTGTTAATGAGTCTTCTTCCAGTCCTGCTGCCATGTTCTTCATACAGTCCAGCTTCTCAGATTATTTGCTTAGCACACAGGTTGTATAAATATAGTGAAAGGATACAACACTGGTGCATGCCTTTTCTGATTTTAAACCACGCAGTATCCACTTGCTCTGTTCAAATGAGTGTCTCTTGGTCTATGTAGTTTCCTCAGGAGCACAATGAAGTGTTTTGAAATTCCCACTCTTCACAATGTTATCCATAATTTTTACATCCACACTGTGAATGCCTTTGCATAGTCTATAAAACACAGGCAAAAGTCTTTCTGGTATTCTTTGCTTTCAGCCAAGACCCGTCTGACATCAGCAATGATATCCCTCATTCCATGCCCTCTTCTGAATTCAGCTTAAATTTTTGGCAGTTCCCTGTCAAAATACTGCTGCAACTGTGTTTGAATTAACTTCAGCAAAATTTTACTTCTGTGTGATAGTAATGATATTGGTCCATAATTTCCACATTCTGTTGGATCACTTTTTTTTTTTTTTTTTTTTGGAATGAGCACAAATATGGATCTCTTCCAGTTGGTTGGCCAGGTAACCGTCTTTCAAATTTCTTGGCATAGGTGAGTGAGCAATTCCAGTGTTACATTTATTTATTGAATCATCTCAATTGACATATTCCATCAATCCCTGGACACTTGTTTTCTGCAATGCCTTCAACACAGCTTGGTCTTCTTCCAAGCTACCTTCATTTGTTGATCATATGCTACCTCCTGAAATGTCTGAACGTCAACCAACTCTTTTTGGTGCAGTGACTCTGTGCATTTCTTCCATCTCCTTTTGATGCTTTCTGTGTCATTCGCTTTTTGCCCATGAATCCTTTGCTATTGCATCTTGAGGCTTGCATTTTTTCTTCAGTTCTTTCAGCTTTCTAATTCTAGATCTTAACACATTTTGTTATAATACCTTACTTTGTCTTCTCAAGCCACTCTTTGAAATCTTCTGTTCAGCTTTTTTACTTCATTACTTCTTCTTATCACTTTAATCCAAAAACTCTAAATTAAAGAGCAAGTTTCAGAGTCTCCATAAAGATTACAGCCTTGGAAAGCCTATGGGTCATTATGAGCTGGAATCGACTTGACAACAGCAGGTCTGATTTTTGGACCAAGAGTGTGTAGGTTTTCTCCCATCCTTACCTTCATCTTTGTTTTAAGTCCAGGTTCTTCATATTTATAATACTGGCCTCCTTCTGAAATTCATCCTTACAGAAAGTTTTGGGGCAGCATCTGACCTCTTCTAACTTCACAAGGGGAACGGAGGATCCAGAACAGCATCAAGAGCCCAAAGCTCATTCCCTATGAGGTAGAGGTCAGATATTCCACCGCTCCCCAGACTTTTTGCCAATTCTGACACCAACCTCCCTCCCACAGCACTCTGTACTTCTCTGCCGGATTCGATAATTCATTGCAATGGCCACACAGAACTCACAGAAAATACTCACAATCCTGGGATCTATTAGGGAAGCAACAGATTATAATTCAGGTTCAGGAACGCTCAAGATACAATTCTTAGATCAGGACAGCCACCCCACAACCATGCGTATAGGCATGTCTCTTTTTGGCCTTCAGCCTGTCAACCTGGCCTTTGTCTTGCTCAGGCAAGTGTTACAAAGCTCTTTAAGTTCTGCTGATAGGTACAGCCCACTCCACCAGTAAGCCTCCTGGTCAAAGGCACTCACTCAGCTTTCTCAGTCTGTGGGGTGGCAAGCCCACCACTCTGTCTCCTGCCAGGCTCTTGGTTCTGCTCCATATTCTGCTGCCATCTCTCTGCTAAGGAGGTCTAGTGCAGGGATCTTAGGTCCAAGGGTGTACTCCACTCCTGGCTCTTCTTGATGGCAGTGAGGTCCCTCCCCCCACTTCCTACCTCTGGGATGGCTCATTTTGAGTCTAGCAGAATGACAAACTGAACAATATCCATGTTAGGGTTCTATACACCTTATTTGCATGGCCCCACCTCCACAAGGATGCCATGTACCTTATTTACATTATTAATAAGCTATCCAATCCCCTTGGTGAACCACAAGCACCTCACATTCACATAGTTTCACCCAGTCATCTGGTGGGAGTTGCAAAGACCATGGCTAGAAGAGCCACATTAAGTCACTGCACCTCAACCCTATATTGCTTCTCATCTCAGAATTCATCTTCCTAAAAACTGTCAAGTTCCCCATTGTGCTCTGCATCAAATCCTAAAGCTTTAGTCCGTAGCAAATTATGTAACATCTACAACTGTTCCAATGTCAGATTATCCGATGGATTATCCAATAAACTTACTAAGCACACGCTTACTTGTGCTTACTGACTAATCTGTACTGAACAAGTTCACATTTTTCCATCACATCAAAGATTCTGCTTCTAGGTTTGGCTAGCATCTCTCTCTCTCCCAATCTCACAGCACCTCCCTACAGAATCTAAACCTCTTTTCAAATTTACAATCTGTGACAGGGACAGAGTACTTAGTAAGCAAGGTAAACATCTGTTTACTTATGTTTACTTTTGGATCTTTACCTAATAGCTTCATGTTTTTGTTTTTGTTTTTACCATATCTTTGAAATTGTTCACTACAGATGAGTAAGTAAGGACAGGTAAGCTTGTGCTTACCTAGCTTACTGGGCAATCCACCCCTAGATTGTTCCCAGACTACTTTCTGTGTCTGCCATTAATTCCCTGTTTACACAAACTCTACACTCCATTCAACTGTATGCTTCATGATTTTCTGAACAGACACTGTGCTTTCTAATCTTTATATCTTAGCTATGCGCTTCTTCACTGAACCTGCCCTTCCCAGATGACATCTGCCCTTGGAATTCATATCCATTCTTTAAGGACTAGCAGTAATGCTACTTCTTCCATTATGTTCTCTAGACAGCAGGTGAATTGTGCTCTCCTGTTCTACATTCCTATCACTGCCTTAATTGGGAGTCTTATTATATTATGGAGAATTTTATCCATTCTTCCTCTGTGCTATGCTCCTTCCCTATTTCTTGTCAATTGTAAGAAGTCAATAATATTGTTGAAGAAATTAATACATGGACTAAAATGAGACTGAAGACTAAGACATTTGAAATATGCACAAGACATTTATTCTGGATCCTCCTTTATTTGAAGGGAAAGTATTTTAAATGTAAACATCCATGGATGGGAAAGTAGGCTATGGCTGTTTGTCAGACTATGATGTGCATATGAATGGTCTGGTGGATCTTGTTAAGGCATAGACCCTGATTTTGTGGGTCTGGGGTGTGATCTGAGATTTTGCACTGCTAACAACCTCTAGGTGATAACAGTGCTGTTGGTTCTTTTGATAAACAAGGCAACAAAGGAAGTGTTTTATGAGTCACAATTTAAGCTTCCTAGTTGTGAAGGCAAGACTCACCTCAAATAAATTAGAGATCAATCATTTGTAAAATAGACTCAGTATGTAAATGGACAGCACAGTGTCAGAACTAAGGTAGGTCAGGAAATGACATGTGGTAATGGTGTCAAGAAGTGACAAGCAGGGGACTAAACTTCTTATAATCTCCCACAGTCCCCAAAGTGCATCTAAATAATCACATAATTAATTAAAAGCAATGTATTTTCTGTGCAAAGGCAACTTCAAGAAAAGTCCCTTAGTCTGACTTACACTACATCTGCCACCCCCTACTCCTCCCAAACATAGACATTCTGGTTATACCATTAATATAATTATTCTGTCTAGTAATAGAGTGATTGGACCAATTTTTGTCCTCTGGCTCACTTGCATTGTCTAAAGGAACTCTGGTGGTACAGTGGTTAAGACATTTGGCTGCTAACTAAAAGTCATTTGTTCAAACCCACCAGCAGCTCCATGAAAGATGAAGTGGTCTGCTTCTGTAAAGATTTACACCCTTGGGAGTTCTGGTGGCGGAATAGGCAGAAAGACTGCACAGACCCTCTTCAACAAAGAAAAGAGGAACCAATTAACACAGACACAGAAGATAATCCTGGACCCCTGACTCCTGAAGGGAAGGATATAGAAGTAGACTAAACTCCAACTAGCAGAAGAATTTGCATGAAAATACCAAAAAAGTAGACATATGGAGCTGTGGTCTGGCAGCGATCCTGACTGCACGGACAGTTTGGAGATTGCCAAGTGGTGGTAAGACCTAAGAATTAACCTAAAAATCAGTCCTGCTAGCCAGGGACTGCATGGAGGACTGCTCTGGTGGCTGGTGAATAAAAGGGGAAGCAGTAGAGAGGAAGGCGGGCTGAGTTGTAAACTTTTGCCTGTCTGGAGGGCACAGTCATTTTGAATGTTTACAAGAGCTTTGAACATTTTGGATATTTAAGATGACAGTGTTCTCCTAGATTCCAGGGACTTAAGAACAGTGTCCACTTGCCAGGACTACAAGGACATTCCAGACCCAGATGAATGGAAAGGTGCAACATTCCCCTTGTTACTCTTTCCCCCACCCCCTCTTGGTGAATAGAGGTGTGGCCATCCCTCACTCCCACCCACCTTCTGGGCTGGCAGGAATTCCATCCCAGTCTGTGTGCTCTACAGAGCCTGGGTGCCCTGCCCACCCTGATCCAATTTTTTTTTTCCATTTTCTGTTTTTTAGTTCATTTGTTTTTGACAATAATATATTATATATATATATAATAATATATATATAATGACAATAACTACTATTATTATTACTTTTGTCCTTTTTACTATTATTCTTTATTCTTCCCCTCCCAGGTTCTAGTTCTCAGCTTTTTTTCTTTTTCCTGTTCCTGGTTGGAATTTTGTTTTCTTTCTCATGGTTAACCCTGTTCCATAATTTTCTTTTCATGTTTTTCTCACTTTTTTCTTCAATATTCTCCTCTCTACCTTTTTTATCTTATTGCCCTCTCCCCAGATAGTGCTTTTTTTTTGGCTACTATTCCTGTGTGATTACACGGTATGTGTTTTGTCCATTTGTTTTTACTTTTTCGATGGTTATTCAATTGTTATTTTTGTCTAACTGAGTGGAAGACAGCAACAGTTTCCATACAACACAACTACACCCGCACCTCCTGCAGCTTCACTTACTGAGTGAGAGGTGCCACTTCCTTCTCCACCAATGGGCCAATGATAAACAACAACCAAGAAGAGCATGACTCACCCTAGGCTGCTCTTCACAAACAGTTAATAGAGATCTAAATACAACAATGCCATGATGTCTTGGAGACAACAAATCATCACAGTCCACACAAAGAAGCAAGATAAAGTGATACAAACAAGGGAGCAGGATACAGATCCAGAACACATCCCTGAGGAAGAAGCAGCTTTGGAACTCTCTGATATGGAATTCAAAAGAATTATATTTAGGTATCTTCAAAGGATTGAGAGACAGGCCAAGGAAAATACAGACAAAACCCTAGAAGAATTTTGGAAGAAAATACAAGAACAAAAGGACAAAATAAATGAAAAATTAGAAATGATTCAAAATCTACAGATAGAAATCCAGAAGATTAATACTAAATCGTCAGAAATAGATAACACATTGAAAGGGAAAAGGAGTAGAATTGATGCAATGGAAGACAGAATTAATGAGATGGAAGAAAAATACCTGAATACTCCTTTGGAAAGGGATCAATAAGAAAAAAGATCAAAACAATGTGAAGAAAACCTAGGGGTCATGTGGGATACCATCAAAAGGAATAACCTGTGTGTCAATGGAATTCCAGAACAGGAAGAGAAAAATAAAACCACTGAGAAAATTGTCCAAGTCTTGTTGGAAGGGAACCTCCCTGGTATGATGAAAGATGAGAATATATCCCTTCAGGAAGTCCAATGAACCCCAAACAGGATAGAACCCAAAAGAAAATCACCAAGACACATCATCATCAAACTCATCAAAACCAAAGACAAAGACAGAATCCTGAAAGCGGCATGAGAAAAACAAAAAGTTATTACAAAGGACAACCAGTAAGAGTAAGCTCTGATTTCTCAGCAGTAACCATGCAAGTGAGAAGGCAATGGGATGGTATGTATAAAACCCTGAAAGAGAAAAATTTTCAACCAAGAATTATATACCTGGCAAAATTGTCCCTCAAATATGATGGGGAAATTAGGAGATGTCTAGATAAGAAGAAACTAAGGGAATTTGTTAAAACCAGACCAACCTTACAAGAGATACTAAAGGGAGTCCTTTGACCAGAGAGTCAAAAATAGCAAACAACAACCGACCATTAATACACAAGATGACATAACCCAGAAATCACAGCTATGGACACATCCAAAGCAAAATAAGCTTACAAGATTCTAAACAGGGGAACAGAGATAACAACTGGCAAATGAGGACAACTACAAACCAAAAAGAGGGAAAAAAAGAGTGTAGTTACAAAACTTCTAAATGCTGACGAAGTCAGAAGAGTTGCAAGATAAAATGGATTGTTCTAAACTTGGGGAGAAAATTATAAATCACGTAACCTCAATGAAAAATCATAAATCTTCACATCACAGTAAAAAAGAGGACAAGCACAAATATTCAGCAAATACTACAACAACAGCAACATAGGAAATGATAGCATGATTCACAAACATAATGAGCTCCGCACAGAAAATAATATGGAACAAAGAAACCAGGGACACCATGAAAAAACACATAACAAAATGACAGCAACAAATTCATACTTGTCGATAATTACACTGAATGTTAATGGATTAAATGCACCTCTGAAGAGATGTAGAGAGGCAGACTGGTAAGAAAACAAAACCCATCAATATGCTGTCTACAAGAGATACACCTTAGAGACAAAGACAAAAAAAGACTAAAAATCAAAGGTTGGAAAAAGATATATCAAGCAAATGGCAACAATAAAAAAGCAGGAGTGGCAATGTTAATTTCTGATCAAATTGACTTTAAGACAAAAACCACCCCACAAGACAAGGAAGGACATTATATAATGATTAAAGAATCAATTGAACAAGAACATATAACCATAATAAATATCTATGGACCCAATGAAAGAGCCCCAAAATACATAAATCAGACTTTAAAAAAGTTGAAAAGGCAAATAGATGATTCCATATTCATAGTGGGAGACTTTAATACACACTTTCAATGAAAGATAGAACAACTGGAAAGAAACTCAACAAACATGAAGAAGAGCTAAACAATACAATCTACAAACTTGACCTTATAGACATCTACAGACCACTTCACCCAACAGCATAATATACATTCTTTTCTAGTGCTCATGGAACATTTTCCATGATAGACCATATGTTAGGCCATAAAGCAAACTTTCAAAAATTTAAAAACATTGAAATACTGCATAGCATCTTCTCAGATCACAATGCTATCAATTTACAAATCAACAATAGGAAGATCATCTAAAAAAGAGTAAACACATGGAAACTGAACAACACCCTCCTTGAGAGAGACTGGGTAAGAGAAGAAATAAAAAATGAAATTCAAAAATTCCTTTAATGAGAATGAAAATACAACATACCAAAATCTTTGGGACACAGCAAAAACAGTGATCAGAGGCCAATTTAACAATAAATGCACACATCAGAAAAGAAGAAAGAGACAAAATCAACACTTTAAACCAACATCTCCAACAATTAGAAAAAGAACAGCAAGAAAAGCCTACAATCACCAGAAGAAAGGAAATAATAAAGATTTGAGCAGAAATCAATGAAGCAGAAAATTGATGGACAATAGAAAAAATCAACAAA
>NW_006921619.1:10402257-10418647 GCF_000298275.1 Orycteropus afer afer
TATGGCATAAATAGACTATCAAGCATAACTCAAAATGCACAAACAGCAGAAGATAAGGAAGATGAATGGGACCTTCTAAAAATTAAATTTTTATGTCCTTCCAAAGACTTCTCCAAAAGAGTCAAAAGAGAACCTACAGATTGGGAAAAAATATTTGGCAATGACATATCTGACAAGGGACTTACCTCAAGAATTTACAAAAAAATCCAATACCTCAATAACAAAAAGACAAATAATCCAATTAAAAAATGGGCAGAAGACATGACTAGACACTTCATCAAGGAGGATATTCAGGTGGCTAACAAACATATGAAGAAATGCTCCTGAGCATTAGCTATTAGAGAGATGCAAATCAAAACAACAATGAGATACCATCTTGCTCCAGCACTAGTAGCGAAGTTCAACAAGACAGAAAATAACAAATGCTGGTGAGGATGTGGAGAGATTTGAACTCTCATACACTACTGGTGGGACTGTAAAACGGTACAACCACTGTAGAAAGCAGTATGGTGATTCCTTACAAAGTTGGAATTAGAAATACCATTTGACCCAGCCTTTCCATTACTAGGTATATGTAAGAAGTGAGAGCCATGACAAGAACAGAAATATGCACACCCATGTTCATAGCAGACTTATTTACAATAGCAAAAAGATGGAAACAACCTAGGTGTCCATCAGCTGAGGAATGAATAATCAAACAATGGTATGTACACACAATGGAATACTATACTACCCTAAACAATAATGTAGAATCTACAAAACACCGCATAACGTGGATGAAGTTGGAGGACATTATGCTGAGTGAAATAAGTCAATTGCAGAAGAACAAATATTGTATTAGTCCATTATTGTAAAAGTCAAGGAAAGGTTTATCTATGGAAAGAAATTTTCTTTTTTGGTTACCAGGAGTGGAAGGGGAGGGGAGGGAACACTATAAGATAAGTAGAGATGAGTATTGATTTGGGTGAAGAGAAGGGCAATGTACCAAATGGGAGTGATCAACATGGTGGTATTGAGGAAGAGGAAGACAGAGAGAGGTACATGGGAAGTACAGACAACAAAGATGACCATTTTGCACATACAGTACTGCGTTGTCAGTGAAGGCAAACACGGGTATACAGGTGGATTGATGGGTGGGCAGGCTGAACTATCAGGTATGTCTATGAAGCAGGGAATGTAACCAAGACCATGTACAGGGTTGGCAGACAATGGTCCTTCCTATAAGTGCATTTGTATGATCTGTAAGAATTCCCAGGTGTATAGTAGAGCTGACAAGGGACAAGGTTGTAGTCACTTCTTGGTCACAGCCAGCTACCCAGAGGGACCGAGTAGTTGAACCTGTGGGCCAGGACCATAGTTGCAGGGGATGTCAAGCTCAATTGACATGACATACTACACAAAACATTGTTCCCCCTCCTACTTTGATGAGTAGTGACTGGGATCTTAAAAGCTTACAAGCAGCCATCTAGATGCAATGATGGGTCTCTCCTCGTCCAGAGCAAAGAAGAATGAAGAAAACTAAAGATCCATGGAGACAAGTAATCCTAGTGACTGGTACACCATGTGACCTGCAGCCTATACGACTATGAGACCAGAAGAAATAGATGGTGCCCCCCACCACTGTCAACCACTTGGAGGGGGATCTATGTAGGAGATACTGGATAGAGAGGGAGAATAATGTGGAACAAAACTGAAAATCATTTGGGAAAAGAAAAAGGGGGGACCAGGTTTGCTGGTCTGATAGAGCCTGGTGGAACCATTGAGACTATGGCCCCTAGCTGCCCTTCAGGTCTGGAACTGAACCCACACCTGTGGCTTCCAGCCAAACAAAAGAGAGGCATATGAGTTGAACATTTCCCTGAGGTAGATACACTCCTTGGAGAGAACAATCATGGGAGAAGATGGCCTGTTTATGCACAGGGAGACAGCTCAGGGGGCAGGAGTGCATGGAGGGATGGACACAGGGAAGAGGTAACTAACAGGAGGAAGTGGGAGGAGAGCTCTTGCATTGGGGTAAACTGTAGTCAAGGTCATGAGACAATGTGTATGTGAACTGTTGTCTGGAAAGTGAATATGCTCTGTAAATTTTCACCCAACTCACAATTTAAAAAAAATAAATAAAAAGATTTAAAGCCTTTGAAACTCTATGGGGGTCACGGTAAGTTGGAGTAGACTTGATGGCAATGAGGTTTTTTATTTTTTTGGTTTTGCATTGTCTAACCAAAGAATATTTGATTCAGTCAATCATTCATTCAACGACACATCATATGTTAGGTGTCATGTGGTATGTTAGGAACTAAAAAGTAAGACATGGCAGTATGAAATCCCAACCTTGTAAGGCACTCTGTCTGTTTTATACAAGGAATGATGACTGAACATGTTGAGCTCATTGAGGAAAAGGCTTTATATCAATATACTATGTTATATGTCATTAAACAAAATTCTAAAGGTAAATACATTTGTTTGAGGGAAAATTCAAATTGTTTTCATTTTATTCTAATTATGAAAGTCACTCACTGTCATCGAGTTGGTCTCAACTCACAGTGACCCCTCTTCGGGTTTCTGAGGCGGTACCTCTGGGGAAGTAGATTGCCCAACCTTCCTTCTGAGGAGTGACTGGTGGGTTTGAACCACTAACTTTTCGGTTAGCAGTCAAATGCCTTAGGCACTTTACTAGCAGACCTCCTAATTATGAATGTAATACATGCTAATTACACAAAACTTTCTGTAGAAAGCTAACTCGCTTTCCAGAAAATTGCCTTTCTCGTGCCATCCTTGCCAGCACTGATTATTAGTTTAGGTTTGTTTTGTTTTTTGTCAGTCTTTATCTGTGTTGTGGTCATGCAATTTATAGTATCAAAGATCATTAAGAAGCTTTGCTTTTAAATTGGTCTGTTTGACTTCAACAGTTTCTCAGGGAATGATTCAAAGTATGTGCCCTTACTGCCAAATGTGCCCCACTGACTTGTCAGATCCCAGTGTTTTGCAAGCTGTCCTGGAGTCTCTTGCAAAATGCAACAATGAGAGCACTTGGAAGCAGTATTCTCTCATCAAAGTCAAGACCTCCAGCCAGATAAGGCTAAAATGTCCACACCAATTATACAAAAATCTGCATCTCACACTGTTGCTGTAGATTCTTAAGCCAAGAGGAGAATATCAAGGCACTTCTTTTGATGAAAACCAAAGACCTTTCTGTGCAGACCCTACTTTGGTAGACAGATCTGAAGCACATTCAATCATATCTCAGTTTCTGAGTTATTCCATGACATTTCCACAAGAATTGTGTGAGTTGATTATAACTTCATCAACCTTAAGGCAAGAAAGAAAATAACTTATAATCTTCTTGGGAGATTTTATTTATGTTCACTACTTCCCACTATGTTTTCATATCTGATGGACCATTTAGAAATCAACTTCTATACCGTATTAAGACCTGAAGTGGAAGTTGAGTTTTATGGGTTTGTGGGAATGGGGACTCCTTTCTGTATTTTCATTATGTTGATATCTCTACTATATGGAGAAAAGTCTATCAAAAAGATAATTCTATAGGAGGAAAAAAAAAGTGCTCACCCAGGGAAGGACTTTAGGGCTCATTCAAACTCTTGAGAAGGGCACAAAGGTATGAAGATTATATTTTCTAAGTAACAAAATGGTAAAACATGATTTGATCTGTGTGTGCCCTTGCAAGGACAAAAGGACAGATGTGCTGACACACAAATGGGGATGTTTATAAATATTGTCTCTCCAAACCTGAGTCATGTCCCTGTGTGGCAAAATCTGATTGTTTCCCCCTCAACTCTTGTCTCTTAACAGTGAGTGTTTGGACTTGTGTACTTTGTGGACTATTTTATCCAAGAGTCACCATGAACCAAATCTCAGGCTGGATCTGATCCCAGCCTCCTGATTCTCAGGTGAGTTCTCTAGAATATCTTCATATGTCCAACAAATGTGTTCATAGGTCATATCTATGGATATTTGTTGAATATCAATTACATAGCAGGTGTTGTAAAGCTTCCTACAGAAACTTGCAGTGTGCATGGCCATGAGTCAGGCCCGAATGCAATGTTAATGGACAATTCCCAGTAGTAATTTATGAAGACCAAAATACATGGTAATATAGTAACTGATATAGAAGTTAACAAGAGGAGGGTATTAAGTTAATTTATATTGGTCAGGGAAGAAAAGATTGATCTTGACCTGGACATTCAGAGGTTATGGGAAGGTGAGAGGAAGGCAACCTAAGATGCAGAAGAACTGTGAGTAGAGGCAGGAATATACTAGATACTTTTGTAGGATTTATGTGCATGATACATACAGTGAGCATGCCACACACTCAAAAGAAGATCAAAGTTCCTCAATAGTGTTTGCTCACTGGCTTAAGAAGTTGTTTTTTATGTCATGTGACCTTACAATCGAAAGGTGAAAAGTGGCAACCTTGGCAGAGACTGACACTTCAAAGAATGGCCTGATTGGAGTGTGCAGCATGGGATAAATTTTGAGAGCATGCTGGGCAAGGGTCAGAGTGCAACAATATTTTCATGTTCAGGACTTAATCAGTTGCCCAAGTGCAGGAAAGGGAACACGTGGATTAGTAGCAGGGTGTGTAACACTTTATTTTTATTTAACTCTAAAATAAATTTTGAATCCAATCAATTTTAGTCAACAGTGAGATGCAATTGCAAAATGGGGTGATAGGAAGCAGTTAAAGTCTACAGAGAATCTACTTGCACTCTGATTGGGAATCCAGTTATGGTCTCCTAGGAGCCTTGACCAAATATTTGTTAGGATTTCTTGGGAAAGGGTTAGGAAACTTAACTTTGTTTAACATGCACACATGAATATGAAATTGCTCAGGGGTCTAAGGTTAGAAACATTGGCTAATCCTGTCTAAACTATTGACTCATGGAAATCCACCTTTAGAACTCAAGGTAATAAAATGGGACAGGGGTCTCAGATCATGATCACCAGTTCAGATTGTGATTATAAAACTTCTTGGGTCCTACAGCCCAACCAAGCTCCACAGCTCTGCATACTGACCATCCTGGGCCTTGTTCTCCATAGAATGGGTCTTCCAATAAATAAAAGACTGCTATATAGAAAATCATTGGTTTTTCTGGTGATGCCAAGTGTAGAATCAGGAACAAGAGGTAGAAGTTATACAAAGGTGGCTTTTAGCTCAAGCCAATGAATGCATCTTCTAGACATCAGAATTCTCTAGAGATGGGATAAATTGTCTTTCCATCAACAGAAGTAGATGAGCCTAGTCTAGGTAATGATAGGGTGAGCATATTCTAAAGAGAATTACTTCAGTGACTGTGTGATACATTGAAGTGCAGGATCCTTATAGAAAACAAGCTGCTTTGCAGCTGTATAGACACACAGTCAAAGCAACATTTCATAAGTGGCAGAGCAGGACTGGTACCCAGGTTGCCTGTCTCTCTCTGAGTCTTGGCTGTCTCATCTAGAGAATGGGATTGAAATGCTTAACTCCTTCAGATCCCTATGAGAAACCAGTGGGAGGACCTAGATGTATGCACTGTACAGGGTCTGGCAAAGAATAAGCAATCAATAAAATTGGCTATTGAGATACTTACTGGGAGCAGGGACATCAGTTCATTGAGAAATTTGAGCAAGTCATTTAACCTCTCTGGATCTTTGATCATATCTGTACTGTGAAAGGCTTGCAGTAAAGCTCCTACAGGTCTAGGTCCCCCACTCACAGTCCCCTTTTCTCCTGGTCTTTTTATTTATTTATTTATTTTTTAACCCTTTAGCCCAGAGATCTGTCTTTTTGAACCATGCCATCAGAAAGGCACAGAACAGCTTAGCTTGACACCGGTCATGGCAGGACTTTTCCTGTGGAACTGAACCTTTTTAAAATGTTCTAATTTCAGGCTCCTGCCCCTGGAGAAGGACCTCTGGTGGTGTAGTGCCTAAGGCATTTGACTTCTAACCAGAGGCTGGAAGTTCAAACCCACCAGCCACTCCTCGGAAGGAAGACTGGTCAAACTACTTCTGTAGAGATGCCACCTTGGAAACCCAAGGAGGGGTCACTATGAGGTGGAAGAGCCCCAGTAGAAAGGCCTGACTCCCAGCAATGTGCCCTCAGAGACTGTGCCAAGTGGATCCATCCAGTACCTCCCTGACTTTGATGACGAGAAGCCTGGAGATTCCCAGGCAAAGGGCCCTCACGAGGCCTCCCTGTGCAGCTGGATCTGACCACCAATCCCCAGGGAGAAGCCCTGGATGTCTCCTTCCTCTTCCTGGGGCCCATAGAAGAGAAACTGCTTGTCCTACCTTCCCCAAAGGACAGCAGTGCTCTGCTGAATTAGCAGGGCTACTCCAAGAGGCCAATCCTCTTGTTCTCCCACCATGAGGACCACTTAGAGGTTTTCCAGAGGGCAGGAGAAGGGTGTGTGTGTGTGTTCTGTGTGACAGGAGAGGTGATGGGGAAGGAACAGAGAGAATGGAGGGTTCACACACTGAGAGTGGCTAATAAATGTTATCTTTTGACTCACCTTGGTCTGTCATGTTGGCTTAAAGTGGAAATAATGGCATTAACCTTCCCCTTGGGTTCTGGGCTGCATCTTCATAATGTGCCTAATGCCTCAGACCATGGGGGAGATGCCCCTCTGTGTCTTCAACCTCTCACTTTGCTATAGTTACTTCTTTTAGCTGATAAGTGTCTCTGACTTAGAGCCTGCCATACTTTGAAAAGCCCTTCTCTTTCTGGGCAAGAGCATACTTTGGTTATTTCATTCAAAATTAGATAAAAGTGAAGGATTCCATGCGATTGAGAGGAACTCTGACTGTGCAGTTGTTAAAGCATCCAGCTGCTAACCAAAAGGTTGGTGGTTTGGACCCATCAGCTGCTCCGTGGGAGGAAGATGAGGGAGAGCCTTGGAAATCCTGTGGAGCAGTTCTATTGTACCTTATAAGGTTGCTGTGTGTCTGAATCAACTCGATAGTAGTGGGTTATGGTTTTTAAAAGACTGAGATATCTCAGGGAGTTTCATTCTCTCTTATTCCACAATAAGTTCAACACCAAGTATTGCCTACACGGCCCTCAAACAGAAGTTGGATTTCTGTTTTTACAGTCTTTGTGCCCTAGAAATTAACACTTACTTAGAGATAGGCACATATGGAAGAGACACTTGCCTGTGTCCAATAGATGAGCTCTGGACAACGATCAGACAATGTTCAAATATAGGGAATCTTCTGACCCTGTTTATAGTTTGGCTGCTAACCAGAAGGTTGGTGGTTTAAACCCACTAGCCACTCCACAGAAGGAAGACTAGCAATCTACTTCCATGAAGATTTACCACCTCCGAAACCCAAGAGGGTCTCTATGAGTCAGAATCAACTCAATGGCAGTGAGTTTGGTTTGGGTTTTATATAATAGGAGCTCTGATGGTATAGTGCCTAAGGCATTTGACTACTAACCATAAGGCTGGCGGTTCAAACCCACCAGCCACTCCTCAGAAGGAAAGTTGGGCAATCTACTTTCATAGTGATTCCGCCTCAGAAACCCAAGGAGGGGTTACTAGGAGTCAGATCCAACTTGACGGCAGTGAGTTTGGTTTTTATATGTATAAAACTGAATGATATAAAATTCTGTCAACTGATTCAGTGGTTCCCACAGAAATAATTATATAAGAACAGATAATTGGGTAGGGATTGCAACCAATGTCATGGAACAATCTGTGTACAAACTGCTGAACAGGAAACTAATTTGCTCTGTAAACTTTCACCAAAACCACAACGAAAAATAATAATAATTAGAAACAATACACATGGCCAAATATAAGGTAATACTGAATAATTATGTACATATATAACTTGCAATGTCATGTGATCTCTTAAAATGATCATTCTGAAAGGAGAGCCCTTATGATATAACATTTATGGGAAAATGTAGTGCTTAAACTACAGGGAGTCTCCCATTTAAGACAGGGTTTCATTCAGATGACTGTGTCATGTATTAGAGCTTAAATTCTAAAGTACTCGGTTTGTAAAAGGCTGAGGTCTGCAGTGGGAGCACTGACTCCATTCTCAGTCTTCACATAAGTTCAGATGCCATTTGAGTTCTTTCTGACCATTAAACCAGCAGTGTGACTATGCTTAAACAAGTCTTAGGAAAACCTGGGGAGGTGCAGTTTGCCCTCAGGAAGAGGGTGATTGAAAGTAGATGATGCTCACACAAAGAACTAGAGAATTTGCTTGGATGTGTCCTTATTGATTTACCAAAACTAACTCCATGTTATCTTATTTAAGTTAAAGGTTGGAGTCCTGGTATTGTCTTGTAGCCATCTTGTAGCTATGACTAAGGGTCGCATGGTCATGACCACCAAGTAGCCAGGTGGTCATTCCTGGAACCAATCCTGAACACTTTTTGATCTGCAATGGCTACGTATCCCAGTCATGGTCTTTTCCCTGCTTCTGTAGTCCCATCTGTGATATTGATGAATTGACATGCCACCAATCATGATTTTGAGATAATTTTCTTTATTTTCTATCATATATAATTAGCCCATGGCCATGAATCAGTAAACTCCATTTTGCATCTGCACTGTGTACATGCAGCATGTATGTACTGCTGGTATTATCCTACTACTATCTTTGTTTTGTCTTTGTCCTCTCTAAGGTTTAATAAAAGAGTCTCTGTAGAACATAGTTGAGTCTGGGGTCTTTTATTCCCTTTGTTGTTGTTGTTGTTGTTGTTGTTGTGTGCCATCAAGTCGGACCCGACTCATAGAGACCCCTCCTTGGGTTTCCGAGGCAGTATCACTACGGAAGTAGATTGCCCCATCTTCCTTCTGAGGAGTGGCTGGTGGGTTTGAACCACCAGCCTTCTGGTTAGCAGTCAAGTGCCTTAGCCACTATGCTACCAGAGCTCCCTTTATTCCCTTAGGAAAAATTAAAAAAAAAAAAAAAAGAGGTATTTGACTTATGTCAGAACTGACTTTATTCCCTTAGCATAGTCATAAGTCAGTTCTGACATAGTCAAATACCTCTTTTTTTTTTTTTAGTTTTCATTACTATTGACTTTTTTTTAAATCAGTATCTTTATAAATCCAATCTTTGTTTTTGGGAATTGGAAATATTACATATCAAGTGAACATTGAGAATAGTAACATCAGTAAATTATGCACTGTGCAACATTGTATATACATAATAATAATAATAATAATAACCACAGAAAGTCATAAGTGAAGTTTGTGGTGACTTGAATACGTTCATAAATTGGGGACAACCTATATATAAAACAACACATTGCCCTCAGTCAATTCCAACTCATAGTAACTGTTTTGGTTACTGTTTGCTGCTCCAACAGAAAAATACCACAAATGAGTGGCTTGAACAAACAGGAGTTTGTTCACTTACAGTTTTGGAGGCTAGAAGTCCGAGTTCAAAGTGCCAGGTCTAGGGGCTATATGAAAGCCCCTTGACCTTAGGCTTTAGCTCTGCCTCCTGCTATTGGCCCATTGAAGCTGCAGGCATCTCTTCAGTCAGGCAGCTGCTGGTTGCTGAGACTAACAAGCCCAAGGTCAACAAATAAAATGGCACAGTCCAGATATTACCAAACCACACAGCAGGCCATTGATTCAAGTCCTATTAATAGTCTCAAGATTGGCAGACAACATGGCAGACTGCTGAATAATGACTCAGCTACATGCAGGATTCAAGCATGTCAAAAGCTGGAGACTTTCCTCAAAGCTGCTTCTTATATTCTGGAAGCAGACCATATCCCTAAAGCAGCTACTCAGCTGCTCACAGTAGATTCCACCATGGAGTTGATTATCAGGCTCATCATGGGGGATACTACATCCAGCTGCCCAGCCACTCACCCAGGCCCAGCCAACTTGACATATAATCATAACAACCACAGTGACCCTACAGGACAGAGTAAAACTGCTCTTAGAGTTTCCAAATCTATGTTTCAATGAATTGAGTTTCTTAAATTATTGTTTTTAGCCAATTGCTTTCCTCCTGCCCCACTGTTGGAGTCTCTTAACACTTCGGCCAGATTCCATATGATTCCACTCATTCTGAAGTCATATTGAAATGGTCCCATTTTGTTATATAAAAGTTAGTGTTGTTACTGTTAAAAATTCAATCTCAAATATAATTCAAAATTTGTCTCTTGCACTTTTAGCACTCACTAAATTCAATTTGTGACTAAATCAATTTGGGAAGAGGAGGTCTTAACAAACAAACAAACAAACAAAAAAAGGAGCTCTGGTGGCATAGTGCCTAAGGCATTGACTGCTAACCAGAAGGCTGGTGGTTCAAACCCAGCAGAGGAAGTCGCTCTTCGTAAACATTCTCCCCTTTCATTCTTTCTTCAAGCTCCTTCCCTCCCTTGAGATTCCGCCTACAGAGTCCTAGTAGTTCTCAATGTTGACTGCCTATTGGAATCACCTCCAAACCAAAACCAAACTCACTGCCTTTGAGTTGGTTCTGACTCAAACCCACTGGGTTTCCGAGGCAGTGAATCTTTACAGCAATAGATTGCCCTATCTTCCTTCCACAGAGTGACTGGTGGGTTTGAACCTTCTGGTTAGCAGTCAAATGTCTTAGGTGCTCCTTATTGGAATCACCTGGGTAGGGGCAGCTTTTAAACATACCAATTATTGAGATTCTGATTTAATTGTTCTGGGGGAGGGCTGGATATTATAATTTTTTAAAAAGCTCCCCGGTGATTCTGAAATAACTGGGTTAAACAAACAGCCTGTGCAGCTACTAACCAAAAGGTTGGCAGTTTAAGTCCACCTCGAGGCACCTCAGAAGAAAGCCCTGTATTCTATTTTTGTAAGATCACAGCTGTTGAAAACCTTACAGAGCACAGTTCTACTCTGACACACATGAGGTCATCATGAGTCAGAATCAATTGCACAGCAACTGGTTTGGTTTTTGGTTTTGGTTTGAGGTGATTCTAAATATAAAGCCAAGGCTGAAAGCCAGTGCTATAAGCCCCACAGGTCCTTGCTGTTCTTACTGGATAGAAAAGAGCAAAAAGGAAGATTTTGCTTAAGTGACTGTGACTGGCCCCTTATTGGCAATGCGGAGGGCACCTGGGCTGCTTTCCTCTGGTCCTGTCTGATGCTGCTGGCCTCTGTTCATATGGAGGTTGGTTCCATAAGGGTATATTGGTTTCTTGGGGTGGGTCAGCTTTGCCCAGATCCATTCATGCTGAACCTCTCCTCCAATGCTGTATTCCTCAAAATCCCTTCTCTGGGATGGGCATTCAATTACTTGACTCCCACTTGCACCACGGTCCTCTTCTACATGGATCCAGGGGACAGCTAAGATTCACTTTGGCATGCTTCATTGGCCACAGAGATCTGGGATGACATGGGGGTACCCAAAACGTCTTCCTAGGCCCACTAATAGCAACTTCTAGTACCATTATTCAGTATCTACTCTGTCATGTTGTCAGAAGGGACCATTCTCTGCAGGAGTATATCATGCTTGGTAAAGTAGAGGGTCAGCAAAGAAGGGGAAGACCCTCAATGAGACAGATTGACATAGTGACTGCAATGATGGGCTCAAGCATAGCAAGGATTGTGAGGATGGTACAGGACCTGGCAGTGCTTCGTTCTGTTGTACACAGGGTTGCTATGAATTGGAACCACTTGACGACACCTAACAGCAAAAGCTCTGTGTTAATAATCGCATTGGTTGCTTCAAATATGGTTTCTTATTTAATTTCACACAATCCCATCAAGAGACATCAATCCTTATTTTGCAAATGAGGCAACTGAGAATCTGGGTTTTCCAGCTTGTCCAACATCACACAACATTGAGTAGCTAGAGAGTAACAGAACCAAGGTTGAAATGCAGATCTGACTCCAAAGCGGACAGCCTTTTAGTCATTCTAGTCTACCTAATGTCAGTTTCTTTTAAGGTGTTAATGGTTTGACCTTTTACCTCCCGCAGGTAATGCAGCTGCATTCTACTGAGGACCTTTTTAGTGCTGTCATCTAAAGAGGTAACTGACAGGGGATTTCAGGCTGAGCCAGGCAGGCAGATGGAGGAAAATTCCTCTACCCCCATCCCAAACCCCCACACTAGCATAGGCAAAATGCTTACAGTCGATAATACACTTTGGATCTGCTACCTACTAGAAAAATCCAGATTTGGGCAGATCACAGTTCCACCCACTCACCAACAGTCATGTCTAAATTCTGTTCTCAGGACCCACTAATCATTTACAGCCTGTTGATGGAAAGTTTAACCAGGGGTCAAGGTGAGCATGCCCAGTTACACAACGAAATGTATAAAGACTTTGTTTTAATCAATTGTGTGTGTGTGTGCTTTAGAAAGTCTGTATAAAGTTTCCTGCTATGGTAGACATAGCAGAGGATAGTTTTCACATTTTAACAAAATGAAGGTGTTTCTTGCAGCTCTGCTTTTGATCGCACTGCAAAATTCTTGTGCTGTGAGTCCCACCAATTGTGATGAAACCGAGCCGGTAGCTGGGAAAGTTCTAGACCTGATCAATAAAGAGCGACAGGATGGCTACCTTTTCCAGTTGCTGCGGGTTGCTGATGCCCACTTGGACAAAGCGGTGAGGAATCGCCAATGGCAGAGCTGAGTGAGGAGACAACATACCAGGGGACCATGTAATGGTAGCCCTTGAGCCTACTGCTTTGCATATTATGCAAAGGCTCTGGTCAGAGTTTTATGTTTAGTTTCTGCTCCTGCTATAGATTGATTTTTCTTCCTTTCAAACTAATGTTTGTGATCACTCTGTCCTTAACTATGAATCAATCTACCAGTGCTCATAAGTATTGTGAGAGAAAAATTAGAATAAACTGTGGGCCTTGCTTCAAGGAATTGCTAATCTGCCCACACACACAGGCACACTGTGTAAAATGGGATCTATTGAAGTGGCCAACTGTGTGGTATAAATGTGGGAGAAAATTAATGAAAGGAGATAACTATTAAAGTTAGAAGGGAGAAGGCTTCAGTTGGGTCCTGAAGAATAGGCAGAATTTGAATAGGAAGAGGGCCTAGGCAAAAGAATTCCAAGTAAATTCCAGCATACCACCTCTATGTGGATAGAGAATCAGGAAGAAGCGTTTTAGGGAATAATTGAAAAGAAGCAGTGGGACTGCAGAAGTTCTCTGGAGAATGAGCTTAGGAAAGGCTCATACCCAGGACAAGAGGCATCTGTAGATGTTCAAGGGAGCATTCGTGATTCAGTGGTAGAATCTTACCATCCATGCCAGAGACCCAGGTTCAATTCCTGGCCAATCCACCATAAGTGCAGTTACCACTCATCAGTCAGAGGAAGCTTGCATTTTGCTATGATGCTGAACAGGTTTCAGTGGATCTTCCAGAATAAGACAGACTAGGAAGAAAGTACTTTTGAAAAGTCAGCCAATGAAAACTCTATATGGATCACAATGGGACCCTTGCACACGGGGACATGGGGGTCACCATAAGTCAGGGGCCAATCCCACAGCAGTAACAACAAAGTGTTACAAAGGAAGTCACTGCAGGTTGCAGAGGAGTATAAGAATTCAAGATTCAGTCAGGATGTTAGTGACTGTTAGTGCCATTTCTATGGTCTCTGCTACATGTACAGGACATGTGCTCTCTGCACTGTGCTACCCCAGAGTGGTGGCATGGAGGGTGAATAGATGGGGAGGGAACACAGGGTACCTGAAGAGATAGAGGCCAGTAATGATAAATGAATTAGGAAGCTATTTCATGCATTCAGAGTTGAGGAAATGAGGACCAGACCAAAGCAGTGGAACTAAGGCCATGAGAATGAGCAATAGGCATAGAGGCATTTCGAAGTAAGACCATTCAAGACCTGGTGACTGAATGGATAGTGAAAGCAAGGAAATGTAGGAAATCAAAGTTGATTTCACATTTTTAAGCCAAAGATCAAAGCAACAGTTAGTAGTGCCTCTGCCAAAGAGGGAGCTCTGATGGTGTAGTGCCTAAGGCATTTGACTGCTAACCAGAAGGCTGGTGGTTCTAACCCACCAGCCACTGCTCAGAAGGAAGACTGGGCAATCTACTTCTGTAGAGATACTGTCTTGGAAACCCAAGTAGGGGTTGCTATGAGTTGGGACTGACTCGACAGCAATGAGTTTGTTTTTTGGTTTCTGACAACGGCAAGAAAGTTGAGAGAAGGAGCTGGCTTGTAAGAAAATGTAATGGATTTAGCCTTGAAATGACGTTTGGAAACAAGCTGAAATCAAGAAAATTCAAGGTCAAGAATAGATTTGGGTGATAACACAGCTGCAAATAGAGACATGGAAGCCACAAACACAGAAGAAGTGGGGTGGCTGTCATCACTCAGAATTCTAGGCTTGCGCTGCAAGAAGCAGCTCCCAAACCAACACTGCCATTTAGTGACAGATTTTGAAAGCTTGTGGGCAGAAGCAGCATTGTGACCAGTTAAAAAGCACACTTGGAAGTGACTCTTGGAAGCTATTTATTTAATTAAATAGAACAAATGGCACAAAGGAGGGAAATCTGCAAAATTTTGGAGAGGAGCAGGGATTCTGTTTAAAGAAATTGCTTTTATTGAAGAAAGCTCTGGGCTCCCACATACTATTCACCTGTTGCTTTCTTGTCATTCTTCAGGAATCTGTGGCTGTCTATTATCTAGCCCTAGATGTCAAAGAATCTGACTGTTCTGTCCTATCCAGGAAACATTGGGATGACTGTGAGCCAGTTGCTTCTAGGCGTCCATCAGATATAGTAAGTAAGCAGGACACCATTCCCCTCCTCTTGTCATTCTTTCTACTCTGCCATGCACTCAGGCTAACACAGCAAAATGTGACAGGTAACTCCTGCCTCAGGATCATGAAGACTAAGTTCACTGTGAGTACTAACATCTCGAGAGCCATAACTGGAAGCCCAGTTGCAGATAAGTCAGTGGAGTTTGAGGTCCACGAGGTAGCATGACCAGCTCAGAGGGCAGGAATCCGTGGAGGGATGGACACTGGGAAGAGGTAACTATGGGGAGGAAATGGGAGGGGAGTTGTTGCATTGTGGTAAACTGTGGTCAATGTCATGAGACAAAGTATATGTGAACCACGGTATAGAAAGTAAATTTGCTCTGTAAACCTTCACCCAAAGCACAATTAAAAAAAAAAAAATGCAGGTTTGGGAAACAGATTTGACAAGAGAAAATATAAATAACTTATAACAGGATAGTAGGAATTTGTCATGTCATCTTTTCATTACATCATATCCAACCTGAGGAGACCAGTGTGCAGTGACACAAAGCCCCTCTTTCTTACAGGTGATTGGGCAATGTAAGGTGGTAGCTACAACACCTTCGAACGAACTTCAGGATCTTAGAGTGAATGACTTTAACTGCACCACAAGTTCTGGTATGGTTACGAGTTAAATTAAATTAATTCTAGATTAGAATAGAATTCAGTCATTCAGTAGAACTCACCATAGATTGTACATGTCAGAAATGGTCTGTGCCCTCATAGACTTGATTATTACTTATTCTTCTGACAGAAAAGAGGAGAGAGCTCTCTCCCTGTTACTGGTATGCCTTCCTTTCAAGAGATTCAATATATCAAATAGAAATTTATAAGACGCAATAAAGATCATTGTGGAAGTATAGGCTCTGGGGTCTGACTTACTTGAGTTTGCCTGCCAGACTCACAATTACTAACTATATGGTCTTGATTGGGAGCTCTGGTAGCATAGTGCCTAAGGCACCTAACTGCTAACCAGAAGGCTGGCAGTTCAAACCCACCAGCCACTCCTCGGAAGGAAGATGGGGCAATCTACTTCCATAGTGATACTGCCTTGGAAACCCAAGGAGGGGTCTCTATGAGTCGGTCCGACTCGATGGCACATACCAACCAACAAACGAACCATGACCTTGATTAAGTTAATTAAACTCTCTAAGCCTTAGTTTCCTCATTTATAAAGTGAGGACAATAACAATTCTACCCTTCAGGGCCCTTCTGAGTATTAAATAAGATGGTGTGTGTAGTAAACATTGCAGAGTACCTAGCACTCAGTAAGTATTGATTTCAACATCTAATAGTTGTGAAAGCGTCTACAGTTTACAAAACACTTGTCCGTATATTATTTCATTAATTTTACAACAAGATATGTTCTACTTTAGAGATATGATCCCTGAGGCACAAAGACATTCATTGAGTTGGTCCAGGAACATAGCCAAGACGTGGTGAAAACATAAATCTAACCTAGCAATTTGGACTCTAAATTCCCTGCTCTTCTTATTTATTTTTTTTCAAGAATTAATATATTTAAATTATGTTTCAAAAATAAATAAGAAAGAATAAGAAATGAAACGGGTGACATCACAACAGAACCAACTGAAATAAAAAGGATAATATCAGGATACTATGAAGAACTGTATTCCAACAAATTT
>NW_006921619.1:10420612-10435993 GCF_000298275.1 Orycteropus afer afer
AATAAATAAATAAATAAGAAGACCTTTAAAGATGATAAACCTCAGTAGAATTTAATATTCAAATTTTCAATAGTCAAGCAACCTCTCAAGAGGTTGCCTTAAAGAAAGGGTGAGCTATGTCCTCTCCTCTCTGTGAGCAAACTGTTATGTTAATGATGCTTCACTCTCCTTGGCAGAGGCTAGAATAGTTCATGAAAATATTAACATTTTATGAGTGAGAGGCATCAGGAATAGAGCTAACAGGGACTTGGGCATCAAAAAGATCTGGGTTTGAGTTTAGCTCTGCTGCTGATTAACCTAGAACAAGTCATCTAACCTCTTGAATCCTCGATGTGCCCATCTGTAAATTGGAAGCTATTGTAATTATTATTATTGCCACCATACTTACATGTATTAAGTCCCAGCAATGGCGCTGCCATTTCCAACCTGGTAACAACGATGCCATCTTTTTTCTCCAGTCTCTTCGGCCCTGGCCAATACCAAAGACAGTCCTGTGTTCTTGGATTTCTTTGAAGATACTGAGCCCTACAGAACACTAGCCAACAAAGCCCTTGAGAAGTACAAAACAGAGAATAGAGATTTCAGTTCTTTCAGAGTGGACCAAGTGGAAAGAGTTTCAAGAGGGGTGAGTCTCTACTAATGTCCAACCAGAACCTAAATGCCTGGATTTCAACCTGGCAGGTGTGAACTCAGAGGCACTGACCCTGTCTACCTGCTACACTCAGTCTTTTAACTCAAGGCCCTTAAAAGTCAAGCCTTTTAAGTCAAGGCCAAGGTCCCATTGTGCATTTGGGGCTGTGATAGGCAGATACCAAACAACTGCCCTCCTACAAGGTGCTTTTTTTTTTTTTTGAGGGGGAAGGAGGATGATGATTTGAGGGAGAGGAAGGAAAATCCAAAAAGGAAAGAGGGAAAGACAGAAGAGCAATATTAGAATTACATGAGTTATTAAAACTCATCTGGTCCTTACTTCCTTGTATTACCATGGGAAACTCAAGACTCAGAGAGACCACACCACCACACCCAGTGATGTGGTTGGAACTAGACCGTTCTGCCACCTCCCAATAGAGAGACACTCCTGCCTCCCACCTGGAATTGTTTTTTTATAGAGTAGCTGGTTGAATGCAAAGTTAAATTGTGGTGCATACATACAATGGAATGAGCACAATACATTAAAAAGAACATTCTCAACCTACGTACACTAGAGTTTTACATTAAAGGAAAAGCAAGGTATAAAACAATACTTAGAATATGAACCCATTTGTATTAAATAATTAGATATATGTATATATGTGCAACACATCTAAGAAAAGGTTCAAAGAAAACAGGTCAAGTAAACAGCAGTAATACCACTGGGAAGGTATCACCACAGGGAGGGTCATATTTTGCTTGTTTAGGTCTGAATAACTTGAATCTTCCTAATAAAATGTTACTCATTTTATCACTTATGTGATTGAAAAAGGAGCTCTGGTGGCATAGTGCCTAAGGCATTTGACTGCTAACCAGAAGGCTGGAGGTTCAAACCCACCAGCCACTCCTCGGAAGGAAGATTGGGCAATCTACTTACGTTGAGATACCGCTTCAGAAACCCAAGGAGGGATGCCTATGAGTTGGATTCTACTAGACGGTAGTGCATTTGGTTTGGTGATTTAAAAAAACATAAGAAAAATGATGAGTATTGGTGATTTTGAATCCTCTTAGTGATTTACAGTTAATTGGTTAGAGGTATCTACTTTAAAAAAAAAAATGTGTATTTTCCCATTCTAGAGAGGAGGGGAAAGAACCAATTACTATGTGGACTTCTCCATGAGGAACTGCTCCAGACATCATTCTCACAGGCATTCTAATGTGAGTATAATGAACGTCTGTGAAATAATAAGTAACATTTAGAGAGCACTTACTATGTGCCAGGTACTCTTCTAAGTAATTTACTTATATATTAGCTTATGCCATCCTCACACAACCCTATGAAGTAGGTACTGTTTTCATCCCCAGTTTACAGGCGGGAAAACTAAGGCAGAAACATTAAGTGGATGAGAATAAGGCTCTGTATACATTATTTATAACTAAACATAAAAGCATGTTATTCAACCATTAGGATTAAAGGTCTAGCTAAAACTAACAACCAGCTTATATTAAGAACCTACACATGCAGGTGCTTTTCATTCACTCCTTTACATTTTCTCCTCATAATAATACTGTCTGACAAATGAGGAGGTAACTGAAAAACAAGGGTCTTGCCCAATGTTCCCAACAGAGCAGAGATTAGAATCCAGTTCTGAGTCTAAGCCAGTGGAATTTTTCTGTAATCATTTGTAAATCGATACCCAATCATCTGCAGGAAGACCTTATTAATAATTCCTGGCATTTGCATGATGACTTACAGTTTATAAAGCACTCCACATATATGATTGCCTTATTGCAGCTCCGTGACAAACCTGGCAAGGAAGAAAGGTCAAGTATCTGCCTCCATTTCCCCAGGACCTGAGGGCCTAGAAGTTTAACCAACTTACCTACAAGCAGCTAGAAAGTGTTAGGATACAGAATTGTAATTTCAAGTGCAGGATTTCTCAGAGGTTTAACACATTCTCCAGAAAAGAAGAAGGAAGCATTCACTAGTTATTTGCTGGCTGTTCAAATTTTCAACCTGAAGAAATTGTGGAATCCTACTTAGTGGCCAGTGTGGGTAACGTATATCCAATGCAGAAACATGGGGGCAGGAGAGAAGGCTGAGTGCTAAGTGCTTCACAGCATGATTTCATTTAATTAAGCTCTCCTTCAACCTGTGGGGAACATAGTATCATCCCCATTGAAACTAAGGCAAAGAAACTGAGTTTCAGAAACTTTATGTAACTTGCCTAAACTCATGTATCTATAAATTGTGAAGTCAGGATTAAACATAGGCTTTCCTGTCTGACTCCAAAATTGTACTTAGAACCACAATGTTTATCAGTCTCTTCTAGAAAAGAGCTTTCTTGCCCTAGTCAGACTATGGCAATTGGATTCAGGGGCCTTTGGGGCATAAAAAAGGAGTCTGGTGGTACAGTGGTTAAATTATTCAGCTACTAAACAAAAAAGGTCAGTGGTTCAAACCCACCAGCCACTCTGTGGGAGAAAGATGAGGCAGTTTGCTTCCATAAAGATTTACAGCCTAGGAAACCCTACAGAGCAGTTCAACTCTGTTCTATAGGGGCACCATGAGTTGGAATCAACTCGGTGACAGTGAGTTTGGTTTGGGACATAAGAGTGATGACCAGTTGCAAACTCCATGCTCAAGGTGGAGCCAGTAGACATATTCCTTGATAAGGTCCATGCAGACCCATCTTTACACTGGATCCCTCCTTTCCAACAGTTTGCTCCGGGGGCCAGTTAAAGTTGCTCAAGCCCCTCTTCTATACTGTTCCTCATTCTCTGCAGGCACAGGCAGGGCTGAATTGAATTGGCCCAAAGGTAAGGCAACAATGAAGTGTTGCTCCCCATCATCACCCATGGGGAAGCCCACTGCTGGCGATTGCACATGAAGAGAACACAGCAACTTATAACAGAACACTCTGCACTTTTCTCAAACTATCGACTAGGAAAGATTTTTAACTCTTTTCATGTTTGATCATATTAGCCTGATGTTTCTAAAACTCTTCTTCCTTTCACAAATGTCTGGAAGCTCATGACTGTAACTGACTGACACCTTCACAGCAACCTCTCTCTCTCTCTCTCTCTCTCTCTCTCTCTCTCACACACACACACACACACACACACACACACACACACAAACTCACAAATTCACTAACAGGTTTCTCTCTCCCTGATAGGTCTTTGGATTCTGCAGAGCAGATTTTTCATATGATGTAGAAGTCTCTGACTTAGAAACCCCAAAAGATCTTGTTGTTAACTGTGATGTCTTCAACCTTGAGGTGAGCTACTATCAAACTAGCCTTTATCACAAGCAGGCCAAGTGACATTTGTCATACATTATGTACTTGATTCTTACAGACTTCTATGTATATGTGTGTGAGAGAGAGAGAGGGAAAGGGAAAGAGAGAGTTGGAAAGAGTGAATGCGTTTGTGTGTGTCTATTCTCTACTACAGAGAAGGAGTTTTGCCTAATGATACCTTATGAGAAGTAGTTCTGCTAGAAAATGTGGAACTAAAGAGAGAGAGAAAAAAAATCGATAGAGGAGAGCAAGTCCCTGGGGAAAGAAATACAATTGCTGTCAGAGCACTATAAAAACCTTTTACAAGAATGGAGAAGGGGTGATATTTTGACCAAAAAATAAAACCATGAACAACTCGATCAATTTGAAATGAGTTTGGGGGGGGGGGGATAAAAAGGTCCTTGTACTCAAGACTCCATTGCTGAAACCTAATAATTGTTAGCTTTTATTATTAGGCGTAGAACCTAGCCTAAGAGGAATTGTTGTTGTTGTCATGTGCCATCGAGTTGGACCCGACTCTTAGCGACCCCTCCTTGGGTTTCCGAGGCAGTATCACTACAGAAGTAGGATTGCCTCATCTTCCTTCCAAGGAGTGGCTGGTGGGTTTGAACAGCCAGCCTTCTGGTTAGCAGTCAAGTGCCTTAGCCACTATGCTACTAGTTTTCAATATATTATATAAAGGTATGTAAAATAAGGTGCAAAACAATATTTTGTTCCAGAAAGCTTTATTCTGCTTTATGGATGAGCATAAAAATGTTCTTCACAGTATTTTTTTATATTAGCAAAAAATATGAAAAAGAGTCCAAATAGCCATGTGCCAAGTCCCTCATCCCCCCACAAAGGGCATATTAGTTACCATGAACATGGCTCAATAAATTTGTTAAAAATTGAAATATGAGTAAGGAGGAGAGTGAAGAAGAGAATACCCTCCTTCAAGAGGAAGAGATGAAAAGATGCTTATAGCACAAAGTCTTAGAGCTCTATTGAGAATAGATTAAAAGGCATTAGTTTCCAGATATTGGTCAGCAGATGGATGCCATTTCATAATATAGTTTCACCATTTATGTTGAAATGAGAAAGTAAGGATAACAAAGGAAGTTTTTCATAATATAACATTTATTCCATCAAAAGAACCATTCTTTACTCTGAGATTGTCTTTCAAACCCATTAGTTGTCAAAATGTCTTTCCTTTCGTGAAGTAATGATGGTGATACCTACCAAACCAAACTCACTGCCTTCAAGTAGATTCTGACTCATAATGACCCTTTAGAGCAGAGTAGAACTGCTCCATAGGGTTTCCAAGCTGTAAATCTTTACAGAAGCAGACTGCTTCATCTTTCTTCCATGGAACAGCTGGTGGGTTTGAACTGCCAACCTGTTGGTTAGCAGCCAAATGTTCTAACCACTATGCCACCAGAACTCCATATGATGATGGCAGATGAAAATTTATGTTTGTCTTTTGTATTTTTTTTAATGCCAACTTGGGTAGATAAAAATTTGACAACCCTTTGTTGGTATCCCTCTTTTTAGATTGATTTGTGGAATCCAAAAGTTTGAGGACTATTAGTCTAAACATCTAACTTCTTCTTTTGTGTTAGCTGATGTTCTTCACTTTTGCATGTCCTTTCCCAGGAACATAGAAGCTTCAGTGGCAGACGGTACCATTTGGGCCATCCCTTCCACTCCAGTGAGAATGAGCATCCTCCTGCTGGCAGACCTCCATTTAAGCCTGATAGATCCAGATACCACCATCATCCCCATAAGCTACAAGAATCTGGATGCCCACCTCCCCTAGAAGACAAAGATCATCCACACAGAGGAGATCCTCCACATTTACCTCCTTCAGGGTCAAGATGTCACCAATGTCATCACCCTGTTTTTGGCCACAATCAGACCCATGGACCCTCCCATAATCATAATTCCAGTAAGAACCATCCCCATGAACATCATCCCCATGGACAACATCCCCATGGACACCACCCCCATGGACACCACCCCCATGGACACCATCCTCATAAGCATCACCATCCTTATAAACATCATCCCCATAGAAAATATCCCCATAGACATCATCCCCATCATGATTTCCAGGACCATGGACCCTGTGACCCACCACCCTATAGCCAAGGTCCCCAGGATCACCATCACCATGACCTGCCACCTAGGCATTCAGAAGAAAGAGGCTTGGGTAAAAGACCCCTTCCCGTCCATTGGAGACAAATTGGATATGTTTACCGACTCCCACCACTAAACAAAGGTGAAGTTCTTCCTCTTCCTGAAGCTAATTTTCCCAGGTGCTTATTGCCAAACCAGAACAATCCTTTAAAGCCAGAGATTCAGCTCTTTCCTCAATCAGCCTCTGAATCATGTCCAGGGAAGTTCAAGGATGAGTTTCTACACCTCTCAAAGTTTTTTGAACATACAACTCCAAAATAAAATCTGATTGAAAAATGTGAGTAATGTTCAGAATCAGAACTATAAATTTAACACGACCAGTAATAAATGCAAAGATTACAAGTTATTTTAACCTTACTTTCATACAGAATAGGGTAAGATGTAGATGATGGAGAAATTGGTGCAAGGAGAGAGAAGGAAATGGAAAGGAGAGGAAAGATCTCAGAGCTACAAATCATAGTTCATCCTGTCATATCATTTAAGCCAAATCTCTAATCCTCAGAATTTCTTTCTTTCTTGGACTTAACTCCTTAACTCTAGAATTTTTCTGTATTACTGATTATGCTATATTTGGATATACCAAGAAAGTATATATCACTTAAAGGATTATTCTTATAAATGTTACCCAAATTCTCTCCCATTAGTTATTTCTTGTCCTCTAAATTTTCTTTGAATAAAATAAGTCATAAGTCCAATTACGAATCATAATTATTTTGGCCTCCCTGGATGGATTTTACCTTTCTTTCCTTATCACTCAACCAGCCAATTCTATAGTCAAACACTGGTGGAGAGCCATGAATCATGACCATAAATTCAGGTGCGCAAGAAATCTTACTGCATTTTCAGAACAAATTCATTTCTATTTCAGGTTACTATCGTGCTGGGATCATGGGAAACTTAATCCCAGTCCTTTTTGGAGTCCTCTCACCTTGTCATACCCCAAATAGTTCTAGAATCTCACATAGTGGCAAGATCTTTTGTGGGGGACATTGGCCTGATCATTGGCCCACCAGGTCCTCCCTGCTAAGGGACAGCCACAATATTCTTATCACATCTTGGGTCTGGTTTATCTGCTATGTCTGTATCAAATTGGGGAGATAGGAGTCTCTGTGAGACTACTAATGGGCATGACTGCCAAAATATACCATACAACTATTTTCCTTCTAGCATCTTGCTGCCTTCCAGATTACATGCCCAAAAAGTAGAGCACAGTGTTGTCTGCTTCAGAAAACACCAGGCCCCTCTGCTCTGCTCATCTTTTCTCCCTGGGCTAGGTACTTTCTCTCTAGTCTCAGATAAGTCCTTTTAGTGCACTTTGGGGTCAGAGGACACTTTATTCACACTGTAATCCTCTATCTTTTCCTTTCTTTCCAAACCCAGGTTCAAGTCTTTAGAAACAGGCCAATAAGACATCAGGTTATCTCTACCTTCCAGCTAGGGTGGTGACATTCAAAATATTTAAAAATCAATATGAGCAATCAGACCAGATGTAACAGCCAGTCAGAATAGTTACTAGACACACTAACTGTACCAGCTAAAAAGGCTGACTCTGCAGAAACATACCCCTTCATGGTGGTATGAATGCAGGGTTGACTGAACAGGGAGCAGAGAAAGGTAAAGGCCAAATCCAAAATCAAAAAACCAAACCCAGCGCCACCAAGTCAATTCTGGCTAATAGCGACCCCCATTGGGTTTCCAAGGTGATAAATCTTACAGAAGTAGATTGCCCTATCTTCCTTTCACAGAGCAAC
The DNA here is from genome assembly GCF_000298275.1 of Orycteropus afer afer. Classification (NCBI taxonomy): domain Eukaryota; kingdom Metazoa; phylum Chordata; class Mammalia; order Tubulidentata; family Orycteropodidae; genus Orycteropus; species Orycteropus afer. The sequence goes on from NW_006921619.1 coordinate 10,428,471, forward strand.
TGGTGGGTTTGAACCACTAACATCTTATTAGGAGTCAAATGCCTTAGGCACTGTGCCACCAGAGCTACTTAACTTCCAAGTCCAGGGAGGCCTGCCCCCCCCCAAAAAAATAGATTAATATCTTAAAATATTATCTTCTCACAGAAACATTTGAGTAGCATGTTATCGTTTATAAAGTACTGTTAAAACATTGCTTAAGTTGATGAAAATATCGTTTAGAAAACATAAAAGTTGAAAACTCAATTCATTTCAAATGAATGCATTCATAATATATGAACACAATTGCTTCAGGGGAAAAGCAGTGTAATAAACAATCCTTACCCTCAGGGAGCTTACATTCTACTAGAGGTTTTAGACAATATACTATTGATGGCTGCTTTTCTAGATTTCTGTGTCATGATGGCCAAAAAGTTATGATTGTTTGCTTATAAATCTGTATTTGATCTATTTCCAAAGGTGATATCAACAGGGACAATATAGTATTACTACCTCCTTGAATATCTAAAACGCAAACTCCTTATTCTCCAGAAAGTACTCCAAAAAATTTCTTCATCTACTTCCCAATATCACCCTTTCTGTAAGTGTACCATTTTTTCAAGTCTGACGGACAAGAAATTTTTGTTGATTCTTCCTTTTCCTCTATCCCCAAGACTATCTGGCCTTTGTTTTGTTCATTAAAGTGCCTAACATACTAGGTGCTCAAGAAATGTTTGTTTAATCAATGTGTACGTTAAGCATGTATTGTGAGTCAGGAGATTTTCATATGTTATGTAATTTAATCCTTACAACTCTCTTATACAGGTAATATTGCATTAGTAGGCCAGCTGCTGTAGCAAATAAGCTTAGTGGATTAACAACACAGAATTTGATTTCTCTCTTAAGTAACAATTCAGTGTGGGTTATTTGCTGATGGCCCTCCATATGGTGATTTGGGGTCTCAGTCTCCTTCCATCTTGTGGCTTTGCCCTTCTCTTGGGCCTCAACATTTTATGCTTGATCCTCTGTATCTAGCCTGCATGGGGAGAGAGTAGAGGGCCACAAGACTGGTTTTTATGAGCCAGACTTGGAAGTGGGATACATATGTTAAGCTCACATTTCATTGGCCACACCTAATACTAGGAAGTGGAAGTTCTGGTAGCGTAGTGCCTAAGGCACTTGACTGCTAACCAGAAGGCTGGCAGTTCAAACCCACCAGCCACTCCTCGGAAGGAAGGTTGGGCAATCTATTTCCGTAGAGATACCGCCTCGGAAACCCAAGGATGGGTCGCTATGAGTTGGGTCCGACTCGAAGGCACAAAACAACAACAACAATACTAGGAAGGATGGTAAATGAAATCTAGCTGTATGCCAAGGAGGAAAGGAAAATGGATTTGATGAATAACTAGCCAGTCTCTACCCCAATCACCATTTTTTAGAGAATAAAGATTAGACTCAAAGAAGACCTTGTAGTTAATAAATTGAAACATCTGCCTTGACTGTTCTCTTTCAACTCTTCCTGAACCAAGCCCCGTCAGTCTTTTCCTCACTCTCCAAGCTTCAGTTTCTCCACCTCTGCTGGCTTCCCTTTTCTGTCATTGTAAGAACTTCCACACTTAATGTTTTTTTTCTTCTGCTCATCTTTTCCCCTGCATTCATACCATCATGGAGGGGTATGTTTCTGCAGAGTCAGCCTTTTTAGCTGGTACAGTTAGTGTGTCTAGTAACTATTCTGTTTGGCTGTTACATCTGGTCTGATTGCTCATATTGATTTTTAAATATTTTGAATGTCACCACCCTAGCTGGAAGGTAGAGATAACCTGATGTCTTATTGGCCTGTTTCAAAAGACTTGAACCTGGGTTTGGGAAGAAAGGAAAAGATAGAGGATTACAGTGTGAATAAAGTGTCCTCGGACCCCAAAGTGAACTCCGGTAGCATAGTGCCTAAGGCACTTGACTGCTTACCAGAAGGCTGGCAGTTCAAACCCACCAGCCACTCCTTGGAAGGAAGATGGGGCAACCTACTTCTGTTGTGATACTGTCTCAGAAACCCAAGGAGGGGTTGGTATGAGTTGGATCTGACTGGATGGCACATAACAATAACAACAACAACATTTGAGACTAGAGAGAAAGTACCCAGCCTAAGGAGAAAAGGTGAGCAGAGCCTTCTCCTTTCTCACCTTCTACCATCACCATGTACCTCAAACTGTTTCAGTAAAACAGGAATTTTTAACTATCCCACTCTGATAGCAGGTATAATTTATAAGAACTGATTACTGGGCTCTGTGTATTTCCATTTAATATAGGTACTATTTCCCACATTTTGCAGGTGAGGAAACTGAGGTTTAGAAAGGCCAGGGTTACATAGCTCTTAAATATTTAATTAAGAAACAGAATTAGATCAGAATCCAGATTGAATTCACTGCCCAGTTCATGTTCCTGCCACTTGGCTTCAAGGCCACCATTCAGCCTACATTGACCCCTTTTGTCTGCAAGCTCTCAGAGACACTGAATCTCCAAGCTACAAGAAATCCCTATCAACAACAACAAAGAAATTAACCAGGTTTTTTGTTTTTTGTTTTTTGTTTTTTTCTGGTAAGAACTGAGGGCAAACATCTCCCCTGGGCTAACCCGAGTCTTTAATCTAGCCACAGACCTTCTCTCCCTGAATAGTTAAAACTTTATCAAAAAGTCTGTTTAGGCCTACGAAGGGAAAGACACCCACATCTACCTTCACAGAAACAAGAAACAAGGGTAGGAGCTCAGAGCTTTAGCCCATCTGTGTGTAGGCTTCTCCTCTGTCTCCTCTCCGGTGGGAAGCTTTTTTGCTTTATAGAACTAAAGCCAAGTGGAAAGGGGATGGATGGGTCAGAGACCAGACAGGATGGTCATATTTTATTTTTAGTTGCACCGATGTCTTAGTTTGGGACTCCCAGCACTCACTTCATGCCTCTGTGCCTGGGCTTCCCCAGGCATGCAGTATGATTGATAGCTTGTTTCTATGCAAATATCCTGCAAGGAAAGTCTATGGGAAAGGTGTTTCTGCACAGTGGACACTTGCATTGTTGTTACTTCCAGGGACCTTTTTAAATGGCTTTGGGAAAGTCATAAGGAAATAACTATGCTAATTCATGTTTTTTTTTTTTTTTTCTTCTTCTCCCTTATTAGATACTGCTCTCAGTTAGTCCATAAAGCATGTTGTGCAATCACATGGAAAAAATGCTCTGCACCCTCCCCTGTACTTTTAGAATGCAAACAGGCGGGTCAGCAACCCCAGTGTTGTAATGTTCCAACCCGAAATCTGTTTGGATAACCCAGCAGTGTCTTTTGTCCTTTTGGAACAGAGCAAACAGTGTATGGCAGCAGGAGTCCAAGCAGGGCCCCGGAGTGCTGAGGCAGGGAAAGAAGAGGGTTGAGGAGATAAGGGGTTGGAGACGACTCTTGATGGAACCACCCCTCAGCAACTAGAAGGAAGAGTGTTAAATCATGAAACTAATCACCATCATTTTCTTCTGCTCCAGGCTACTCCCAAGTTTCACCCAGGAATCCTTCTCGAATGATATTGACTGCAACAACCCGGACGTTTTTAAGGCTGTGGATGCTGCTCTGAAGAAATATAACGATCAAAACCAAAGTGGTAACCAGTTTGTATTATACCGAGTTACCCAGGTCACCAAGACGGTGAGTGAGCTGTGTGTGACCTTGAGGTCATTTGGGATTGGTGGTATCTCACCAAATCCAGGCCTTTGCTTTCCTCACTGTCCACCCCCAAGACTTGATAATAATCAAAGGTTATACCTTGGGAAAGGCCAAACTCTGATCCGGGAGGGCAGCGTTTGACTAGCATTTGATTCATCCTGGGTCCACTAAGGCTGGCTACCTAGATGATCAGAAAGGAAATCTCCTCAGGTGAAATGAAACAAAAATAAAGGAAATAAAAAGGACTAAGCAGAATGGGAGATCCAGGAAGTCCGGCAGGCTGCAGCAAGAGGATTCACTGAGTCATGGCCCTAGACTAAGACATGAATAAAGGCCGGCAGACCTCAGGAGTCCGAAATGAGATTAATACAGTTGTATGCATCAAGTTTAACATGTTTTAGTTGGTGTTTAATATTTTTTAGCACCGCAATGATGCACATTCAATGATCCTGGCAAGATGCATGGTACAAAGAAATACAAATCTTTCAAATGTTTGTTTAAATGAATTTCACTATAAAGAGTTATGTGTCTGGAATAGTAAAGCCGTTTGTTATTTCAGCGGGGAGGAAAAAAAAAAAAACTATAGTGCCTAAGGTATTTGACTGCTAACCAGAAGGCTGGTAGTTCAAACCCACCAGCCACTCCTCAGAAGGCAGGTTGGGCAATCTACTTCAGTAGTGATACCTCCTCGGCAACCCAAAGAGGGGTCGCTATGAGTAGGATCCACTCGATGGCAGTGAGTTTGTTTTTTTTGTTTTTTATTTAACGTCAAGGTGATAAAGAAAAAAGCCACAGTGGATATGTTTTTACTTTTTTTTTTTCTGAAAAAAAAAAATATGCCATTTTGTTTTACAGTCTAGTGTCTTCATGAGAGGAGTTCTGAATTCGTAAGTTCTAGATGAGACTAAAATGACCCTCTAGTCTTCTGGGCTCTCACATGATTGTTGGTTTTGTCTTGACTTGCTGATATTTGTGACAAATGTGATATTTTGTTCTAAAATATCCATATAACCAATTCTTTGTCATCACTCACCCCTGTGGGTACAGCCTATACCACAACCACCTAGTGCTTTACAGACCTAAAGGATCAAAATCTGAGACCTGGAAGGAACCTTCGAGATTATCTTGTTTGACTCCATTATCTCCCAGATGCAAATACTGTCATCCAGCAGGTTTTTTTGTGTGTGTATGTGTGTGTGAGAGAGATTGAATGATTTATTTATAATTTTACATAGTAAACTACAAGAACCTCTTAATCAAATTAAATAATCATGAACCTTTGTACTCATTGCTGCAAGTGTGTGGAATCTGGCACACTCAGGCACTGCTGAGGAAGTATCAGTTAGAGCTTTTCCAGAGAGGAGTTTGGTAATATATGTCAAAAGCCTTGAGAATGTGTACACTCTATAGCCCAGCAATTCCTTTTCTACAGGTTACTCCAAAACAATTATTCATGTTGTGCCCTTTATTTTAGCAAAAATCAGTTGGCAATCTAATTACTGAATAAAAAAAGTTCAATTACATATATAGATACATATGTGCAATGAAATATACAGATACATTTAAGATAATGTAGACATACACTTTATGTCAATATATGCAATCAAAAATAAAAACAGATCATAAACATGCTAGCATAATCCCACTTCCATTATATAAATATACACAATTTTGTCTATGTACATCTGGAAGACCACATACAAAATTGTTAATAATTATCTCTATGTGGCACCATTGTAAGTGATTTTTTTTCTTTGTTTTGATTTTCAACAGTTTGATTTTTTTCTAACAAAGACCGTGCATTACTTATGAATTTAGAGAAAAAGTAATAATTGTTATTATATTGAAAGTAAATTATTATTTTCTGTACACTGGATTTTGTGGTTAATATTAAGTACCACAACATAGCAGTACGTTTTTGCATTTTTTTAATTCTTTTCTTCCTAAATATTTAAATTTTAATTGCAAATGTATTTAATCAAAAATTTATTCTGAAAATAAAATGGAAATTATAATATTACATTTTCTGTGTTATAAATTCCTTAAGAAGTTGACAACATACTCCACAAGATTGATGACTAAGTTCTAAACTGGTTACAAAAATGCTAATAACATGAACTTAAATCTGTTTCTTTATTATTTTTAATCTTATTCCTTATTTCAACTCTTAAACCCTCCCCAATTTTCTTCTTGTTATTAGTTGCCACTGAGTTGATTCTGACTCAAGGTGACCACATGTACAGAGTAGAACTGCACGTGTTTTTTTTTTTTTAGTCTTTTACTTTTCCTGTAGGTTTTTGTTTGTTTGTTTGCTTGTTTGTTTTTATTTTTTAATAGTGATTTGGGTGAACTTTTACAGAGCAAATTCATTTTCCATACAGCAGTTCACATACACTTGTCTTGTGACATTGACTGCAGCTTCCCACAATGCAACAGCTCTCATCCCACTTTCTCCCCATAGTTACCTCTTCCCTGTGTCCTTCCCTCCCATGTACATTTGTCCCCCGAGCAATCTCCCTGTGCATACACAGCCCTTCTATTGTCCCATGATTAATGTCTCCAAGGAGTGTATCTACCTAAGGTAAATGTTCAGCTCATATGCTGGTCTTGTATTTGGCTGGAAGCCACAAGAGTTCAATTCCAGACCTGTGGAGGGCAGCTAGGGGCCGTAGTCTCGAGGGTTTCACCAAGGCTCTATCAGAACAGCAACACTGGTCTTCTTCGTCCCCTCCCACTTCTCCTTCTCCTCCTTCTTTCTTCTTTTTCTTCTTCTTTTTTTTTAATATAATTTTGAGTTTTGTTCCACATTGTTCTCCCATTCTATCCAGGATCTCCTACACAAGATCCCCCCTCCAAGTGGTTGACAGTGGTAGTTGGCCACCAGCTAGTTCTTCTGGTCTCATGGTCATATAGGCAGAGGATCACGCAGTCTACCAGTCCCTTGGACTAATTGTTTCCATGGGTCTTTGGTTTTCTTCATTCTTCTTTGTTCTGGACAAGGGGAGATTCATCGTTGCATCTAGATGGCCATTTGCAAGCTTTTAAGATCCCAGTTGCTACTCAACCAAAGTAGGATGTGGAACAATGTTTTTGTGTAGTATGTTATGCCAATTGAGCTTGAAGTCCCCTGTGACCATGGTCCCGAGCCCACAGGTACAACTACTCGTTCCCTCTGGGTAGCTGGCAGTGGCCAAGAAGTCACCACAACCTTGTCCTTTGTCAGCTCTACTACATACCTGGACATTGTTACAGAACATACAAATACGCTTCTAGAAACATTGTCTACCAACCCTATATATGGTCATGAGCACACTCCCCCATGCCTAGACATACCTGATTGTTTAGCCTGTCCACCAATCTATCCACCTGTAGATCAATGTTTGCCATAATTGACAACACAGTACTGTATGTGCAAAAGGGTTCATCTTTTTTGAACCATGTACCTCTTTATGTCTTCCTCTTTCTTAATGCCACCGTGTTGATCACTCATATTTGGTACATTGCCCTTCCCTTCATCCAAATCAATACTTGTCTCTACCTATCTAGCAGTCTTCCCTCCCTTCCCCTCTCACTCTGGTAACCAACAAAGAAAGTTTCCTTCTGTATATAAACCTTTCCTTGACTTTGTACAATAAGGGACTAATATAATATTTGTCCTGTGATTGACTTATTTCACTCAGCATAACATCCTCCAAGTTCATCCATGTTATGCGGTGTTTTGAAGATTCTATGCTATTCTTTAGTGTTGTGTAGTATTCTGTTGTGTGTATGTACCATAGTCTGGTTATCCATAATTCTGTTGGTGGGCACCTACATTGTTTCCATCCTTTTGCTATTGTAAATAATGC
>NW_006921619.1:10443529-10448128 GCF_000298275.1 Orycteropus afer afer
TCTTTTGAATTCATTATCAGGGCATTGCAATGGTGCTTCCTCCTCAGGGATGTGTTCTGGGTTTATATCCTGGTCCCTTGTTTCTACTGCTTTATCTTTTAAAAAAAAAAAAAGTTTTTATTGTGATTTGGGTGAAAATTTACAGAGGATATTCATTTTCCATACAGAAGGTCACATACACTTTGTCCCATGACATTGACTGCAATTTCCCACAATGCAACAGTTCTCTTCACACTTCCTTCCCATAGTTACCTCTTCTCTGTGTCTTTCCTTCCCATGCACTCCTGCCCCCCAAGCTGTCTACTGCTTTATCTTGGTTCTTTGTGTGGATTGTGATGGTCTGTTGTCTCCAAGACATTGTGACACTGTTGTATTTATATTTAATTGGTGATTGTGTTTTGGAGTGATTTGCCCAAAATTTTTGTTTCCTTTGTTTTGTTTGGATGTATTTGAGTAAGCAGGTTATTGTGCTCCTCTACTCACTCATTGGCAGCACTTATGTAGCCACCACCTCCCTCCTGGTGAGTGTGCTACGTATGAGAGTGGCTCCACAGATCTATGTTAATTGTTTGTGAAAAGCAGTTAAGTGTGAGTTATGCTTGTATTGGCTGTTGTGTTTCATTGGCCAGTTGGTGCAGAAGCAAGTGGTGGCCCTCACTCAGTAGGTGGGGTTACAGGAGGTGTGTGTATGGTTGGGTTGTATGGGCACTGTTGCTATCTCCTGCGCAGTTGGAGAAAAACAACAATCAAAAACCACCAAAAAAGTAAAAGTAAGAGGACAAAAATACATACCACATAAACACACAGGAACAGTCACCAAAAAGAGAATGGAGGAAAAAAAAAAACAGAGGAAATGCAATAAATGAGATGAAATATGTAAAGAAAGACTTTAAAAAGACACAAGAAATAAGAATAGAAAAAGAGAGAAAAAAACAATATCTGGAGAGGGGAGAATACGAGAAAAGAGGTAGAGTAAGGGAATAATGAAGGAAAAATGCAAAAAGAAGAACAAGAGATGGGAAGAACCACATGAAAGAAAAAAATGGGAACCAAGAAAAAAGGAAGAGAGAAAAAGCCAAAAACTAGAATGGAAGAAGAAAGAATAAAAGTTAAAATTAAGAAGAAGAAAAAAAATTGAAGAAGAAGAATTTTAAAACAAAGAAACACAATGCAAAAAGAAACAAGAAACAAAAACAAATCTGAGCAGGGCAGGGAAGGGCACACAGGCTCCATCAGAGCACACAGACTGGGATGGAATTCCTGCCAGCCCAGAAGGTGGGTGGGAGTGAGGAATGGCCGCACCTCCGTTCGGTGCAGGAGAGGGTATGGGAATAAGAGTAACAAGGGGAATATTGCACCTTTCTAGTCCTTAGCCTCCAGTATGTCCATGCTATCTTTGGCAAGTTGAGCCTATTCTTAGGTCCCTGGAATTTGAGCAAATGCTGTTGCTTTAAATATCCAAAATGGTCAAATCACTTGTAAACATTCAAAATGGCTGCACCCTCTGGACAGCCAAAAGTCCACAGCTCAGTTTGTTGCCTTCTTTGTTGTTTCGCCTTTTATTCACCAGCCACCAGTGCAGTCCTCTGTGCAGTCCCTGGCTAGCAGGGCTGATTTTTACGTTAATTCTTAGGTCCTAATACCACTTGGAAACATCCAAGTCTGTGCCATCAGGTTAGCTGACAGTCCACAGCTCCGTTTGTCTCCTTATTCAGTATATTCATGCAGGTTCTTCTACTAGTTGGAGTTTAGTCCACTTCTGTATCCTTCCTTTCAAAGCTCAGGGCTCCAGGATTATCTTCTGTATCTGTGAAAATTGGTTTCTCTTTTCTTTGTTGAAGAGGGTCTATGTAGTTGTCTGCCTATTCTTACCAGAACTCCCCATCCAGCAGGTTTTGAGAGAGTGTGGCTCTGGAAGTCAGGACACCAGGGACATGGGACTAGCAGTGCCCTGTCCCCTGGGCCCTCCTTTCTCTCATTGGCTAAACAAGGGGCTGGACAACATCACCTCTCAGGTCCCTTACCATTGCAGATGTCCCAGGATTTTGCATCTGAAAGCTCACCTAAATCAGCACAATAGCCCTTTAAAACTTTCATTTATTATTTTGTGACCTCCAAGAAAAAAACAAAACAAAACAAATACATTTATTAAAACCCCTTAATTAATCCCATCATCCAGAGACAAATATTAACTTTCTTTTTCAAAAATCAAAAAGACCTCTTGTTTTTTCCTAATTATAAAGATAATACCGTATATGTTTGAATGACAAACTTCAATAAGAGGGACAAAAATGTAATTATGCTAGTTTAAAAAAAAAAGTCAGACAATACAGGTAAGTTTGTTTAAAGAAGAAAGTGAAAGCCTACTGTCATTCCACCACTGAGAGACAAACACCTAACAGCTTGCTGCATACATTTTCAGACTCTTTTAGACATTGCACACATATTTGAATTGTTTTTTTTTTTTTAAAAAAAAAAAAAAACTGGACTAATACTGTGGAAACTGCTTTTAACCTTTAAAAAATACATTTGTCAATATATTGTAAATAGTTTTTCCAAGTAAATATTTATAACTTTCAGTAATTTTAACGAACCCTTTGCCTGATGGTAATGAATCAAATAAAGATCAACTCTTCTTAACACCAGATCCCACTCCAGTTACATGCTGATGGGTCAACTGGATGAATAAAGATATGGTTCATTGCTTTTTTTCAGGATGGTTCTGGCACATTTTATTCCTTCAAGTACCAGATCAAGGAGGGTGATTGTCCTTTTGAAAGTGGCAAAACCTGGCAGGAATGTGACTACAAAAAAGCTGAAGGAGCTGTAAGTGTTTTGAAGGGTTGTACCCACTCCTCCAATGTTCTCCTTTGAGCCTGCCAGACTTCAGGCTCCCTGTATGTGTGCAGGGAAAGATTAATGTTTTTCAGACTGCTTGTGGGGGACCCACCCACATAAACACTCAGACTGTAGAAAATCAAATGCTTGTTATCTATGTTCTTGCACAGACAGAAAGGGAGGGGAGGCCACCAGTTCAACATGGAGAAGTCCTCCCATGAGAAAACCAAAAACCAAATCAGTTACTGTCTAGTCAATTCTGAGTAGAACTCCTCCAAAGGGTTTTCAAGTCTGTGATCTTTCACAAGCAGGTCACCAGGTCTGTCTTCCCAGGCCTTACTGGGTGAGTTCAAACTCCGAACTTTCAGTCAGTACTTGAGTGCTTAACAGTTTGCACCACCCAAGAACTTCACCCCAAGAGATGGGGACCCTAATGACCAAGCAGGATATATGGCCACACCCCACAGAGATAAGAGATCAACAATTATGCTAAGCTGAAAGACTGGAGAAGGGAGAGGGTTGGTGCTTCAATTGCATAGACCTAAGTACAAATTCTGATTCTGTCTCCAACTAGCTGTGTGAGTGTGGGCAAGCTACCTAGCCTCTCTGAACTAATGCTGTAAAATGGAGATAATATTGACTTTGTATATTTCTTAGAGGATGAAATGTGATAAACTATGAAAAGGACTTTGTTTTCATCACAAATGCCTAATAGATGCCTAACAAACCACTGTTGGTTTGGTTTTGTTTTGATTAAAAAAGATTTCAGATGGTATCGGCCTCAAAAGCAAGCTAGTCTTCTCTTTTCACATTTCATGGATTTATGTTGTTTGAACATGACAAACACACATGGTTATAAAAGAGCACTGCGTTCTGAGTCGAGATCAGGCTGAGGTGATGATTCTGCCTCCTCCATGATCTCATCTGGAAGGTGGGGAAAATTGCTGTGTCCTGCACTGCCTCCCTCTCAGGGCTGAGGGTAGAAAGAGAGAGATGCTTTCTCCTGATTAGAAGAGTGTCACTTAGGAGTGTCACTTGTCACTTAGGAGAAGTCCAATGAATATTTCCTGAAGAATGACAAGATAAAACAAAAAACACTGTTTGATAATAAAATAATTAAACAGCTACCAATTATTGGGAGTCACTGGACGGAGCAAATGGTTTACACACTCAACTACGAACTGAAAGTTGGAGGTTTGAGTCCACCCAAAGGTACCTTGGAATACATTCCTGGTGATCTACTTCTGAAAACTCAGCCTTGAAAACCCTGTGAAGCACAGTTCTATTCTGACATATGTGTGATTGCCATGAGTTGCAGTTGACTTGATGGCAGCTGGTGCTACATGGTGGGCCCTCTACTTTATGTCAGTTTGTGCACTTCATCATCATGACAATCCTATGAGATAGATGTAACATTTCTCCTACCAGATGGTAAATTGAGATTCAGAGAGACAAAAGGACTTAAAGAGAGTAATAGCTAGCAAGTGGCAAAACTGGGGTTTGACAACACTTTGACTCCAAGGTTCCTGCTCTTTCTAATAAGCTGAACTAAAGTTTATTGGTGTGGATATTATTCATTTACTGAAAACGAAAGTTAAATCAGGACAATCTAGCAGCTTGATTCTGAGACACTGCATACATTTGATGAAAAAGAAATATCTCTAGGGCTCAAAACAAAGACTCAGGCTTAAAAATCTCACCATATTTATACATCTTCTCCTTCAACATTTCATGAATATCCAAAAAAAAAAAAAAAAAAAA
>NW_006921619.1:10448759-10450269 GCF_000298275.1 Orycteropus afer afer
TTCTACTCTGTCCTATAGGGTGCTTATGGGTCAGAATACACTGGATGGCAGTGGTTTTGTTTTGTCTTGTTTTTATGTTTAGTGACAGTCTAGGTGGACTTCTTCACCTAAAAGATTAAGATAAATGGTCTCTGTTTCCTCCCTTTGTAGGCCACAGGAGAATGCACAGCAATAGTGAAGAAGAAGAATACAAAATTCATCATTTCTACCCAGACCTGCCATATTACTCCAGGTAGCTGATATCTGGGGTGGCAATGCTGCTGTGGGAAAAAAATGAATCATTCTTGTTTTTTATTTTGTTTTGTTTTTTGAACATCTTATTGTGGTTTGGGTGAAAGTTTACAGGGAAAATTCGTTTTCCACTCAACAATTTACACAGATTTTGTTTCATGACATTGGTTGCAATCCCCTCAATGTAACAGCACCCTTCCCACTTCCTCCCTGGGTTCCCCCTTTTCATTTGCCCATCTTCCCTGCCCCTTCTTGCTTTCTGAACTTTGTTTTTGGTGTCACATTGTTGATTGTTCTGAGGAACACATTCATCACAGGTGTAATTGTTCACTTTATAGGCTTGCTATTGTTTGGCTGAAAGGTTATCCCCAGGAGTGAGTTAATTGACCCTAACTTCTGATGGTTCTTTTTGCTAAACTTGTTTCAATAATTTTAACATTGGGGGGAAAAAAAAATCTCTTTTTCTATTTTTAACCCTAGACTGCACTCTAGTTCTGATTAAGCCCATCCTGTTTCTGTTTTGGATCTGTGGTGACACAGTGGTTATGTGCTAAGCTACTAAGTGAGAGGTCAGTGATTTGAATCCACCAGCTTCTCCACAGGAGAGAAATGGGGGCAATCTGCTTCCACAAAGATTTACAGCCGTCCTACAAGGTTGCTGTGAGTTGGAACCAACTCTACAGTAGTTAATGGCTTTGGTTTTGGTTTGGTGTTTCTGGACCAACCCAGGCCAGGCCCCTGCCCCCTGCTGGAGGACAGCAATAGCAATGACAGTTGCAGCATCTGGATAAGGGAGACAAGGAGGGAGTGCTAGAGCAGCAGAGTCTTGAACATGGGGTGAGGCTTAGGCCAACCATCCCCTTAGCGCTATTTCCTGATATTCTTCTTCTGTGGTACATTGTGTTAGGTGTGTGCAAAGGCTTTGCAAAAAGACAAGACCCAAAACCTGTCCCTTGATTATGGCAGCATCCTACAGTAAGAAAAGCACAGGCTTTGAGGTCACACCTGGTCTGGAATATTTCAAATGACTTTAGCTTTCTTTTTCTATAGCTCTTCTATTTTCTGTTTCATTGATTTCTGCTCGAATCTTGATTATTTCCTTCCTTCTTGTAACTGTGGGTTTTTCTTGCTGTTCTTTCTCTAATTGTTGGAGATGTTCGTTTAAAGTGTTGATTTTGACTCTTTCTTTTTTTTTGATGTGTGCACTTATTGCTATAAATTGGCCTCTGATCACTGCTTTTGCTGTGTCCCAAAGATTTTGGTATGTTGTGTTTTCATT
>NW_006921619.1:10452888-10477328 GCF_000298275.1 Orycteropus afer afer
TCTGTGCTATCAGGGTCACTTCCAGACTGCAGCTCCATATTTCTTCTTTTTCGGTGTTTTCATGCAAATTCTTCTGCTAGTTAGAGTTTAGTCCACTTCTGTACCCTTCCCTTCAAGGCTCAGGGGTCCAGGATTATATTCTGTATCTGTGTTAATTGGTTACGGCTCAGGGGTCCAGGATTATATTCTGTATCTGTGTTAATTGGTTACCATTTTCTTTGTTGAGGAGGGTCTGTTCAGTCTTTCTGCTTATTCCACCATCTTACTGGAACTCCTCAAGAATCTTGAAAATGTTTTGAATATGTACATTATTTTAGTAATCTAGTGCTCTCTAACAGAAATACTGCAAGTGGATGGTTTAACAAGCAAAATTGTATTTTCTTGCAGTTTAGGAATACAAGAAGTCTGAATTCAGGGTGCCAGCTGTAGAGGAAGGCTCTCTCTCTTTCTGTCGGCCCTGAGGGCAGGCCCTTGTTCCTCTGCTCCTTGGTGATCTTCATGTGGCATGGCATCTATCTTCTTCTATCTGTGCTTTTGAGCAGCTTGATTAGTCTACTTTTTCATATCCCAAGAGAGATTGATTTAAGACACAACCTACACTGATACATTAACATAACAAAGAAAACTCATTCCCAGATGGAATTATAACCACAGATATAGCAGGATTTACAACATATATTTTGGGGAGGACACAATTCAATTCATTATGTGCATTTTGCTGATGAGGGATGCATAGCTTTTATCAGCTTTGCCAAAGAGTCCATGACACTTTGAATCTAGTAGATAACCACTGGCCTAGATGGTGAGGTTCAGGCTCAGAAGTAGAGGGCTCTCTCTATCTACTGTTCAGGCCTCAGATCATGCCCACCCCACCCCCACCCCAGCCTCACCCTTCATTGTCTGATAACATGTGAGTCATATGCAATGCCTTGAACACCCATGTCCCACACCTCTGCATCTCAATTTCTCTTGCTTTTAGCTTACCCATCTTCCCCTCAGGAAAGTCTTCCCTGATCTCACTCTGATCTCACCTTTAGAAGCTTTTACTGAATTATCTTGAAATATTACAGATCTATCTCTCACTTTTCTGTAATCTCTTTCACAATAGTGGCCATTACTTATGAATTAATATGTCCATGCAGCCTAGCACAGCACCTGGGTATCATTGGTGCAAAGTACATCCTGTTGAATCGAACTGATGCAAAGTATATTAAATCCTAATCCAGGCTTCAAAGGCTTTAATTAACACTGAAAAATAAATAATAATATATGTATAATGTTTTATTTTTTCTAAGTGTGTAAGTTCATGTATTACTTATGTAATTAAAAATAACTTTATAAATTATAAAGTATAATGTATGATATTGTGCATATATGATACTCCCAAAACAATGATGGAGTCTCTGAGGGGCATAAACATTTAAGTGCTTGACTACCAGCTGGTAGTTTGAACCCACCCAGAATCACCTCAGAAAGATCACAGCCTTGAAACTCTATGGAGCAGTTCTACTCTGCACACATGGATCATCCTAAATCAGAATCGTCTCAGCAGAAACTAACAATAACAGGTGAATGATATGTTTTTCCCCCGTGACTAAAAACCCTCTGTTAGAGTGCCTGGATGGTGCAAACGGTTAAGAGCTCAGCTGCTAACCAAAAGATTAATGGTTCAAATCCACTAGAGGCACCTCAGAAGAAAGGCCTGGAAATATGCTTCCAAAAGATCATAGTCTTGAGAACCCTGTGGAGCACAGTTCAACTCTGCACTCATGGGGTCTCCATGAGCCAAAATGGAATCAAGGGCAACTGGTTTGTTGTTTTGTTTTCTGTTTTAAACCCTCTGACTGGAAAACAATCTTATGTTCTCTTTTTTCCTAATTGCATGCTATGATTTATTGGAAAGTTTGCTTATCTGGACCTTCTAAGTTATCTTTTTTGTTAAGAGCAATGTATCTGAATGCTAGGAAATAAAGACTAGTTTTAGTCTTTAACTTGGCCTTTGTGCCCACTCTTTGTTAAGCCGAGGGCCCTGTGGAGACAGCTGAGTACAACTGCCTTGGCTGTGTGCACCCTATATCAACTGACAGCCCCGACCTGGAGCCTGTTTTGCAACATGCTGTTCAGCACTTTAACAACAACACTGAGCACTCCTACCTCTTTGCTCTTCACAAAGTAAAGAGTGCCCTAAGACAGGTTTGTTCCTTAATCGTACATTCATACAGTATTGTAAAATTTGTTAGAGCTTTATGTTTAGGGCCTCATTAACTAAAATAAACTGATTGCTGAAGGAAAATGTATTATTACACTACTGCTGGTGAGGAGTTCTTCTGTTTTATGTTATTGTTTTTTAATATGACCAAACAAAGGACTTTCTATTTAGTAAAATTGATTAGGATACTGAAATATGAAAATGAGAAAACCACTTGCTTTAAGATTTTTTTCTGAATAAATTGGTAGTAAGCATGGCATTTTTTGTGGAGAAAATGAAATGGGAAAGTCATTCTGGCCTTAAGATTTTAGGAGAACTCCATCATCTCCTAAGGAACTCTGGTGGTCCAGTGCCTAAGGCATTTGACTGCTAAGCAGAAGGCTTGCAGTTCAAACCTACCAACCACTCCTTAGAAGAAAGATGGGGCAATCTATTTCTATGAAGATTTACCACCTCAGAAACACAATGGGGGTCTCTATGAGCTAGAATCGACTCGATGGCAGTGGGTTTGATTTTGGTTTTGGTATCATCACCTAGCTATCATGAGTTAAACACAGCTCCAAAATGTTAAATTGTATCTAAAAAACTTGGCAGGGCTTTCTGGGCTCCCTCTAATTTGTAGTTTCAATATCCTCAAACCACCACTAATCTGTCAGTTTGTTTTACTGTGGTGACTTGCATGTTGTGATTCTGGAAGGTATGCCATTGGTTTTTCAAATACCAGCAGGGTAACTGGTAAGGAGGGCAGGGAGGTCACAGGGAACAGAGGGGAGGAGAGTGGGCTAGGGTTGGGATGGTAATCAAGGCATGAAACCAAATGTACACGAACTGTTGGATACAAAACAAATTCTGCTCTGTAAATTTGCACCCAACGCACAATTTAAAAAAAAAAAAAAGAAAGAAAAAAGAAGAAGATGGAAGGAATATACAGTCATTGTACCAAAAATAAATGGTCAACCTGCAACATTTCAGGATGTAGTATATGATTGAGAACTGATGGTATTGAAGGAAGAAGTCCAAGCTGCACTAAAGACATTAGCAAAAAGCAAGGCTCCATGAATTAACAGAATACCAATTGAAATGTTTCAACAAACTGATGCCACACTGGAAGCACTCACTTATCTATAGCAAAAAATTTGGAAGGTAGCTACCTGGCCAATTGACTGGAAGTGATCCATGTTTGTGCCCATCCCAAAGAAAGGTGATTCAACAGAGTACAGAATTTATAAAACATTATCACTAAGGCACTTGACTGCTAACCAGAAGGCTGGCGGTTCAAACCCACCAGCCACTCCTCGGAAGGAAAATGGAGCAATCTACTTCCGTAGTGATACTGCTTCGGAAACCCAAGGAGGGGTTGCTATGAGTCGGGTCCGACTCGACGGCACATAACAACAACAACAACAACATCACTAATATCACACAAAAGTAAAATTTTGCTGAAAATAATTCAACAAAAACAGTACACAGTGAACTGCCAAAAATTCAAGCTGGATTCAGAAGAGGGCTTGGAATGAAGGATATCATTGTTGATATCAGGTGGCTCTTGACTGAAAGCAGAGAATACTGGGAAGATATTTACCTGTGTTTTATTGACTATGCAAAGGCATATGATTGTATGGATCATAAAAAATTGTGGGTAATATTACAAAGAATGTGAATGTGAATTCCAGAACACTAAATTGTGCTCATGAGGAACCTGTACATAGACCGAGAGGCAGTTGTTTGAACAGAACAAGGGAATACTGCATGGTTTAAAATCAGGAAAGGTGTGCATTGGGGTCGCATCTTTTCACCATAGAAAGGATCTCTGGTGGCACAGTGCCTAAGGCATTTGACTGCTAACCAGAAGGTTGGAGGTTCAAACCCACCAAACACTCTGTGAAAGGAAGATTGGGCAATCTACTTCCGTAAAGATTTACCACCTCTGAAACCCAGTGGGGGTCACCATGGGTTGGAATTGACTCTATGGTAGTGGGTTTGGTTTGGTTTGGTTTATTCAATCCGTATGCTGAGCAAATAATCTGAATAGTGGACTATATGGAGAAGCATACGGCATCAGGAATGGAGAAAGACTCATTAAGAACCTGTGATATACAGATGACACAACCTTAATTGCTGAAAAGTGAAGGTGACTCAAAGCACTGATGAAAATCAAAGACTACAGCCTTCATTATGGTTACACCTCAACATAAAGAAAACAAAAATCCTCACAACTAAGCCAATAAGCAGCATCATGATAAACAGAGAAGAGATTGAAGTTGTTAAAGATTTCGTTTTATTTGGTGTCTGAGTTATCTAGTGTTGCTGTAACGGACATAGCACAAGTAGATAGTTTTAACAAATTTACTCTCTCACAATTTAGGAGGCTAGAAGTCTGAACTCAAGGTGCTAGATATAGGTGAAGGCTTTCTCTCTCAGTCAGCTCTGGGGGGAAGGTCTTTGTCTCCTTTTACCATGTATGGGCCTAGTGTTCCTTAGAGATCTCCATATGTCTTGGTATCAGTTTTCTGCTGGGTCTAGGAGGTTCTCAGAGCAGGGTCCCTGGGCCAAAGTATGTGCTTCACTCCTGGCTCTTCTTTCTTGGTGGTACTAAAGTCCCTCTTTTCTCTGCTCACTTATTTAATCTCTTTTATATCTCAAAAGAGATTGACTCAAGCTACAACCTAATCCTATAAATTGTATCATGCCTCTTTAAAATCATACAGGCTATTATTTACAACACATAGAATAATTATATCAGATTACAAAATGGGGTATAATTACATAATATTGAGAATCATAGCCTAGTCAAGTTGACCCATATTTTTGGAGGACACCATTTAATCCATAACATTCTAACATTTGTTCCCCCAAAATTCATGTCCTTGCCACATGTAAAACAAAGCACCCATCATATCATCTCAAAAGTCTTAAATTAATTCCAAATCCAAATTCCATCCTGGGGCAGAATTCTTCTTCATCTGTGAACCTGTGAAATCTGAAATACAAGTTATCTGTTTCCAAAGTACATGGTGGAACAGGCACAGGTAGACATTTACAGTGCAAACAGGAGGAATAACTGACACCAAGCACATCCAAAACACTTTCTGTGAGACCATCTAGGCAAAGGTACTGCTTTCCAGATTTGAGGTATCAGCCACACTCTGGATTCTGGGTGGAAACTCTGTGGCCCTGGGCTTCAGCTTCCCCTGCCAATCCCACTGGAATGGCTACTCTCTGCCCTTGGCTTTGGGTGGCTCCATTCCCTAGTCTAACTGGGCGGTGACTCACCACCTTAGCCCTGGCAGGCCTCGTACTGTCCCTTGGGTATGACAGCCCCACCCCCTCAGCTTTGGGTAGCAGATCTGGCCCATACCCCTGGCACTCAGGAAGAGCAGCCCCATACTCTGAAACTGAATGGCCAGATTTCATCTCACATACTTTAGTCATGTCATCAGAAGGGACCAGTCCCTGGAGGAGGATATCATGCTTAGTAAAATAGAGGGTCAGTGAAAAAGGGAAAGGCCTTCATTGCAATGGTTTGTCACAGACAGTGCAACGAAGGGCTCAAGCATAGCTAGAATTGTGAAGATGGCACAGAACTAGACAGTGTTTGTTCTGTTGTACATAGGGTTACTATGTGTCAGAGCTGACTTGATAGCACCTAACAAGAACAACAATATCAGCACACCATGACAATATCAATAGACAAAACTGTAAATGCCTGTAAATCTGGTCTTTTCAATTGGCTTAATTCACCAAATCTTCACTTACAGTTGACTGGGTTCCTTATATTTCAGCCTCTAATTTTGAATGATTCACTTAGGTAGTAATATTCCCTGCATTTAATAGACCTTCCAATTTGCTTTCATTTCAGTAGAATGCTCTACTCAATTATAATTGTCTGTATATTACTATCAAGGTGGTCGTAGACTGGTATCAAGCAGATGAAATCTCACTCCCTGCATCGGAAATCCAACGACTCAGCAGTAAAAGCCACTCCAACTCCAAAATTTTCTTAATCCATCCAGAAGGACAATATTAATATTTCATAAAACTCAATAGAACATATTCTCTCCACAGCCTGGCCAAGGAAAAATTGTTAGGTCTCAAGAAAGTACAATAACTCCATCTATGTATTTCTTTTCATTTTCAGGTATGTAGGGAGGTGTGTGTTGAGAGCCGTGAGAGTCTCAAAGTGCTCAATACGTATTCAGTAATGACTTTTGCCTAGAAATAATAGTAATAATAGTTCATATTTATCGAGCAGTTATTACACGCCAGGCAGAGTTCTAAGCACCTCAAAACATGGCTATTTATATCTCATTGTAAATAATGTTTAAACTGCCTTTTAAATACTCAATCCAAAAATTGTTTCAGGTGGTGGCTGGATGGAACTTTGAAATTTCCTACTCAATTGTGCAAACTAATTGTTCCAAGGAGAATTTTCTATTCTTAACTCCTGACTGCAAGTCCCTTTTGAATGGAGTAAGTATGCAAACATCAAATTATAAAATTCATAGCATTTTGCTTACAGGATTTTCAGTCCTGGGAACTATCAAGCTGTGTGAGAAGACTCTGTGTCTAAAATTTTAGATGACATTCAGCAATTCATGTTCACCTTCTCTTTGTTGTTGTTGTTGTTATTTGCCGTCGAGTCGGCCCTGACTCATAGCGACACTTCCTTGGGTTTTCGAGGCAGTATCATTACGGAAGTAGGATTGCCCAACCTTCCTTCCGAGGAGTGGCTGGTGGGTAGTCAAGTGCCTTAGGCACTATGCTACCAGAGCGCTCCTCACCTTCTCTTGGAAGCCCTAAAGTTCAAGTTGTTCTTCAAGCTGTCTTATCTGCCTGCAAAAGATCAAAACGTCTTACAATAATAAGAGTTCACAGAGTAAACCTGGGAATAGGAGTGCCCTGGGTGGTGAAACCAGTTAACATGCTCACCTGCTGACTGAAATATTGGAGGTTTGAGTACACTCATAGATGCCTTGAAAAAGAGCCTAGCCATCTACTTCTGAAAAATCAACCATTGAAAATCCTATGGAGCACAGTTCTACTCTAAACACATGGAGTCATCATGAGTCTGAATAGATTGTACAAGAACAGGTTGATTGGTAGGACTAGCCTGAGAGAAAATGATGAAATAGTCAAGTTTATCTTTGTTATATCTTCATACTTTCCTTTGCCCCTCTTCCCCATGTGCTAAATGTCCTTACAGTGTTCTGTGACTCTAAACCCATTACCACTGAATCAATTCTGACTCATAGTGACCCTTTAGGACAGAATTGAAGTGCCCCATAGGGTTTCCTAGGCTGTAATCTTTACAGAAGCAGACTGCCTCATCTTTCTGCTGTGGAGCAGCTGGTGATTTTGAACCACTGACTTTTTAGTTAGCACTCAACCATTTTGCCACCAGGGCTCCTTTTTTTCTTAGCTCTACTCAGAACAATTGTTCACTTCAAACTTTTCTCTGCTTACTTTCTCACTTTAACCTCCCCAGTTATTTAATTTTATTTTTTCAAATAAATACATCCTGAGCCTCTATCCTTTATTGACCCCTGGTAGGATTATGGATAGGATTATGGGATTAGGAAGGTTGGGCAATCCTACTTCCATAGTGATACTGCCTCGGAAACCCAAGGAGGGGTCGCTATGAGTCGGGGATGACTGGACAGCACTTAACAACAACAGGATTATGGCATGTTATCTGAACCAAATTTATGCTAAAATGCCATATCCCAATAGTATGTTGTTGTTTGGAGTTGGCCCCATAGCGACCCCTCCTTGGGTTTCCGAGGCAGATATCACTAAAGTAGGATTGCCCAACCTTCCTTCCGAGGAGCTGCTGGTGGGTTTGAACCGCCAGCCTTCTGGTTAGCAGTCAAGTGCCTTAGGCACTATGCCACCAGAGCTTCTTAAAAATAATAGGAAAGGAAAAAGTGGTAGGAATTAGAGCAAATTGTTAGCAATTAGAGCTGGAGTCCCTGGGTGGTGGAAATGATTAATATGCTCAGCTGCTAACTGAAAGACAGGCAGTTTGAGTCCTTATCTCAAAAATGATCATTTGGATTTATTTAGTAATGCGTAGCATAGTGGCTAAGCAACTTGCCTGCTAAGCAGACTGCTGGTGGTTCAAACCCACCAGCCACTCCTCGGAAGGAAGGTTGGGCAATCCTACTTCCGTAGTGATACTGCCTCGGAAACCCAAGGAGGGGTCACTATGAGTCGGGTTTGACTCAATGACACATAACAACAACAATGCTTTCTGTTTACTACTCTTCAGTTTTGCTTTTATCTTTATTGTTTACTCTGTCTTGATTTCCCTCAGGTTGTGTATTATTCTGTTTGTTTGTTTGTTTGTTTGTTTTCCCCTATCTTATTGAGATAAGCACCTAAGTTTTGTTTTCCTGTCTTGTCTTGGCTCTCTTTTTAAAATACAGAAGCATGTAACACTGTGAATGAACACTGAATGCTGTTCTGGCAATGTTTTGTGAAATTCTTATTTTTGTTGTTTTTATTTTTCATTTTTTCCTTTACCCAAGGAAGACCCCAACTAATTAGGGGCGTGTGTTTATATTTCCAAGGAGCTCTGTTGGTATAGTGGCTAATGGGTTTGGCTGCTGTGCAAAAGGTTGGTGGTTTGAACCCACCAACCGCTCCATGGAAGAAAGATGAGGCAGTGTGCTTCCATAAAGAATTATAGTCTTGGAAACCTAATAGGGGGCACTATGAGTCAGAATCAACTCAGTGCCAGTGAGTTTGGTTTGGTTTATAGTTCCAAGGAGCTCTGGTGGCACAATGGTTAAGCACTTGGCTGCTAACTGAAAGGTCAGCAGTTCAAATCCACCAGATACTCTGTGGTAAAAAGATGCAGCAGTCTGCTTCCATAAAGATTCCAGCTTTGAAAACCTTATGGGGTAGTTATACTCTGTCTTGTAGGGTCTCTATGACTCAGAATCCTCTTGACAGCAATGGGTTTGGTGCAATTTTAAAAACTATTTAAATAAATCTTCTTTAATATATTATTAAAGTATCCTCTGACCTTATTTATTTTTTATCCATTTGACCTGTTTTAGATTTGTAATTATTTATACAGTTTTTGCATCATGATTATTTCTACTCACTTCTAGTCATATATCTAATATTTATATATTTTGATTCAATGCCTTTTAGACTGTATCTTTTTTTAAAAAAAGTTATATATTTTTTACCACTTTTTTTTTTCTTTACCTTGAATTTTATTTTACTTATAACATTCTGGTTTAGTTTTTTGGTTCATATTGACTTGGTAGAGCTTTGCTTATCATTTATTTTTAAGCTTTCTTTATATTTTTGTTACAATATATGTTTCCTGATGCTGTAATAAATTCATTTTGGTTTTAATTTAATTCTGGAAATCTTTGCCTTTTTATAAGGCAATTTCACCCATTTACTTCTGTAGTAATTATTTCTGTTCTAAGTATTCTTAGAATTCTAAGTATTTCATGCTTTCTGGGTCATAGTGTTTCTCTTCTTGTTACTGATGTTACTACCTAATTGTTTTCTTATTCTTTCTACTACAGTTAGACTATGTTTTGTTTCTTTCTTTTTTTTTTTTTCCTATGCAGTATTTGGAAGGTAGATATTTTTAATTTTACTAGTTGTTTATTTTAAAACTTTTTAAAAACATTTAAAAATTATACACTTATATACTTTTCAAAAACTAGGATACTGGTGAATGTAGAGATTTTGCATACATGGATCCTCAGCTAAGAATTGCTTCCTTCACTCAGAACTGTGACCTTTATCCAGGTATGGCATAATGTATGCTGGTGCTTCAATAGTGAACTGTTGCTCCCAGACAACTGGCTAGGTCTTTTCATATGAATTACATTTTGCCTCCTATGGCATACCACAAAATCTGTGTAACCTACAAACCTTACAGAAAACATGTCCACCAAAACTACTCTGTAAGTGACCGTAAGGGAATATTGTGACAAAAGGGAAAATGTATTTCCTCAGGGCAAAATTATCCTTTAAGTTATCCTTTCAGTGAAACATTGCTTTTTACACAATTTTCAGCAGAAAATCAGAAGTATAGCATGATTGAGTCACTAACATTTTCAGTTGAATACTCCCTAAACACATTGAGCTCTGAGGAGAGGAGGCCAGTGGAAGCAGGAAGGTGAAGGTCAGACAGACAACTTTCTCCCACTCATCACTGGTCCTAGGGTTGCCACTTTACCCTCTAAAAACATGGAAGCTGTGGCATAAACAGAAGAGGTGCTAGACTAGGTTGCTCTTTCAGTGCACATACTGACTTAAAATCTGATTCTTTTAGCGGAGGAATTTGTACCTCCACCTATCAGGATTTGCCCTGGCTGCCCTAAGGAGATAGCCATCGACAGCCCGGAGCTGGAGGAGGTTTTAAATCATTCTATCGCAAAGCTTAATGCAGAGAACAACGGAACTTTCTATTTCAAGATTGACAGCGTGAAAAACGCAACAGTACAGGTCAGTAAATTATACTATAAAATAGTGATACTATAGTCTATGAGCAATTGCTGACGAATTTTGTGACTGATCTTGGCTCCGGCTTGGAACACAGCAAGCCTGGTGAATGGGCTTTGTTGTTGTTACATGCAATGGAGTGGGACCGGATTCATAGGGTTTCCGAGGCAGTATCACTACGGAAATAGAATGCCCAACCTTCCTTCCAAGGAGTGGCTGGTGGATTTGAACCGCCAGCCTTCTGGTTAGCAGTCAAATGGCTTAGGCACTACGCTACCAGAGATTTAGTAGATTGGAATTCCAAGTCCCAAATTCACTGCCTGCTTGTTAAGTGAAGTTAGATAAGTCACTTAAAACACTCTCTCAATTTTCTAAATACAGATCAAAAAAGACAATATGTGTAAAATCACTTTTCAAAAACTTTATATACTGCTATTGTTAGGTGCTGCAGAGTTAGTTCTGACTTGTAACAACTAATGTACAACAGAACAAAACACTGCCCAGTCCTGTGCCATTCTCACAATCATCACTATATCTGAGCCCACTGTTGCAATCAGTGTGTCAATCATCTCATTGAGGGTCTTCCACTTTTTCTCTCACCCTCTGCTTTACAATGCATGATGTCCTTCTCCAGGGACTGGTTCCTCCTGATTGTTGTTGTTGTTGTTGTTATGTGCCGTGGAGTCGGCCCCGACTCATAGCGACCCCTCCTTGGGTTTCCGAGGCAGTATCACTACGGAAGTAGGATTGCCCAACCTTCCTTCCGAGGAGTGGCTGGTGGGTTTGAACCACCAGCCGTCTGGTTAGCAGGCAAGTGTCTTAGGCACTATGCTACCAGAGCTCCCGTTCCTCCTGATACCACGTCCAAAGTATGTGAGATGAGGTATCATTATCCTCTTTTCTAAAGAACATTCTGGCTGTCTTCCAAGACAAATGTGTTCATTTTTGGTATATATAATAGTATGCCACCAGAGCTCCATATTTAATAGTAGTCCATGATATATTTAATACTCTTCACCAACACCACAATTCAAAGGCATCAATTCTTCTTCGGTCTTCCTTATTCGTTATCCCCTTTCATACACGTATGAATCAATTGAAAATACCATGCCTTGGGCCAGGTGCACCTTAGTCCTCAAAGTGATATCTTTGCTTTTTAAATACTAGCAACTATTATAAAGTTAATAAAATTCAGGATTAGGAGAAGCAAGACTTACTGGATGCCTTTCTAGACTTACCTCTTATTATATCACCTAGTGCTTTCGGCTCAACCACACAAGTTTAGTCTATCATTGTTCAGATTCTCTCCACATTATCATATCCCCATGCCATTTCTCCCACTGTTTCTTCTGCCTAGGTACCTTCCCCTCCTATGAATGTCCCTGCAAGTTCAGGGGCCCTCAAGACCACCCTCAGGCTGTTCTGGTTACCTAGTACCACTCTCACAAGAATATACCACAAATAGGTTGGCTTAAACAAACAGGAGTTTATTCTTACAATTTGGAGGCTTTAAGTCCAAGTTCAAAGTGCCAGGCTCTAAGGGCTGGGTGAAAGCCCCTCAACCTTGGGGTCCAGCTCTGCCTCCTGCTCCCAGCCCACTGGAGCTAGAGGCATTTCTTCACTCAGACAGCTAGCTGCAGGCTGCTGAGGCTGAGAAGCCCCAAGGCGACAAGTAAGAAGGCACAGTCCTGATGTTATCAAACCACAAGGCAGGCCATTAACGTAAGTCCATTGTATGTCCCAAGGTCTACAGAGCATGGCAGGCTGCTGAGCAATGACACAGCTACATGCAGGGTCCAAACGTGCCATAGGCTAGAGACCATTGTCAAAGCTTCTCCTTATATACAGGAAGCAGACCACATCCCCAAGGCAGCTACTCAGCTGCTTGTGGTAGATCCCACATGGAGCTGCTTGCCAGTCTCATCACAGGAAATAATTACCACCAGCTTCCCAGCCACTCAACCAGGCCCAGCCAAGTTGACACACAAACATAACTACCACACAGGCTTAATAATTTGCTAGTAGTACAGAACTCACTGAATGCTATTATAGTTATGGTTATAGTTTATTACAGCAAAAGGATACAGATTAAATTCTTATGTGTGTAGATGCAGACGAGTTCCACTCACAGAACTTACAGTTGTTCTTTCCCAGTGGAGTCACAGATAACACTAAATTCTCCCAACAACATTGTATGACGATATGAATGGACTGTTGCCAACCAGGGAAGCTCTCCTAAGATGTGGTGTCCAGAATTTTTATAAGGGCTCATCATGTTGACATGGTTGACCCCGTTTGCTCAAGCTGACCCAAAGCTTCCACCATAAATCAGTACTATTAGTATTAGGTGTGGCTCAAATCCTCTAGGTAAACAAAAACACTATTATCAGTCAGGACATTCCAAGCACTTAGAGATTAGGTCCCAACACTCAAGGATAAAGATCAGACCTCCTTTGGGGTAAGGTTAATTCTTTACCACACAGTGCCTTCTATGGATTCTTCTCCTCTTCCAAACCACGTCAATGAAGGACAACTATTACCCTGATTGGAAAGTCAGAGGACACAGCTCTGCCTCAGCAACCGCTACTTACTTCTGAGTGACCCCAGGAAGTTATTCAAACTCACTCAGCCTCTGTGATCCCTTATGCAAAATGAGTGACCAGAGTGGAAGAGCCCAAATTCCTTTCAACTCCAAGTCTATAACCAGTGCTTTTATGGACAAAATCCTATTCTAGAGCTTCAGAACTTACTTCCCTACATACAAGTCCAAGAAAAGTTTTCAAACTAGCAAGCCAAAGTTGTGCTTGGGTGGTTGTTGTTGTTGTTGTTATGTGCCATCGAGTCGGCCCCGACTCATAGCGACCCCTCCTTGGGTTTCCGAGGCAGTATCACTACGGAGGGAGCTCTGGGTCGACTCGACGGCACTGGGTTTCCAAGGCAGTATCACTACGGAAGTAGGATTGCCCAACCTTCCTTCCGAGGAGTGGCTGGTGGGTTTGAACCGCCAACCTTCTGGTTAGCAGTCAAGTGCTTTTAGCCACTATGCTACCAGAGCTCCTTGTGCTGGGGTAGGTAGACAGATTTGCATACCCCAAAGGGAGATTCTGCCTGCCCAAGGTCACTGCTATGCAAAGACCACTGGAGTGAAGCCACTGCCACTATGTCTGACCAGAAGCCAAAACATTTAACTGAGGACTTACTTGGAAGATAAAGAAGGAGAATACATCAAACTCAAAGTCATTGGACAGGATAGCAGTGAGATTCACTCTGAGGTGAAAATGACAACACATCTCAAGAAACTCAAAGAATCATATTGTCAAAGACAGGATGTTCTAATGAATTCACTTAGATTTGTCTTTGAAGGTCAGAGATTTGCTGATAATCATACTCCAAAAGAACTGGGAATGGAGGAAGAAGATGTGATTGAAGTTTATCAGGAACAAACAGGGGGTCACTCAACAATTTAAATATTCTTTTAATTTTTTCTTTTCCCTTAATCCTTTTTTATTTTAAAAAACAGTTCTTTTGTAATGTAATGTTCAAAACGAAATTGAAAACTGGCAGCTCTCCTGAAAACATCTGGTATTTTTTATTCTAGTGCTCATTATTCATTATCATTTGTTTTCATTGTGCTGTTTTTGGTGGTCAAGCCTCAGCTTCCTTCACATTTCCCTCTTCTTCTAAAAATAAATTACATGTGTGCACAGAATGGTAATCTTTTCCAGGATGTGCATTTTCAGGCAGGTGGAATAAATAAGATCGACCAATGCAAGTGTTCCTGATGGCTTTCCAATTGGCCCTGAAGTCCTAGCACGTGATTGCTTCACTCCTGGACTATGACTTTCAGTGGGAGATGGAAGTTTTTCAGAGAACTGACCTATGGAAAAATGACCTTTCCTTAACTTGAAGCTACTTTTAAAATCTAAGGGTGTGGACCAAAAGAAGAGAAATATCAGGTTGGAGTCATGATGTCATATGATGAGAGTAATGTCTAACTGCAAAGATGGCTTCACTCCCCACCTGTAGTTTCCAGTCAAACAAAAGACAGGCATATGAGTTGATCATTTACCTCAAGTAGATACACTCCTTGAAGAGAACAATCATGGGCAAAAGAAGGGCTGCTTATGCACAGGGAGACAGCTCAGGGGGCAGGAGTGCATGGAGGGATGGACACAGGGAAGAGGTAACTATGTGGAGGAAGTGGGAGGGGAGCTGCTGCATTGTGGTAAACTGTGGTCAATATCATGAAACAAAGTATATGTGAATAGCTGTATGGAAAGTAAATTTGCTCTGTAAACCTTCACCCAAATCACAATAAAAAAAAGAAAAATGGCTTCATTGAAGAGACAAAGCATTTTAAGATTAAACTAAAATTCTTACCAGAAGATCACAGAAAAGTTCTAAATTTCATTAGCAGTTAATAAAGTTATTCTTGCAGAAATACATACAACAAAACACTGCTCTTTTTTATTTTATTTGTACTTTTTGGCCTGGGATATGTGTTTTAAATGGACATTGTATTAGCTTCATTAAAATAAACAAAATATTTGTAAAAACTGTAAAAAAAAAAATAGCAAATTTACATGATCTTTATAATCTGATAGAAAAAAAAAATCTCCCTAAAAAAATTTCATACTTTTGACCCAGTAATTGAATGTCTAGGAATCCAAAATAGAGATAGTCTTTATATGCAATAATATAGAGTACATTTAGGCTTATTTGAAGGGGACACCGATACCTAGTACTCTTACAATTTTCAGCTTTTCTCTCACTTTATATTTTTCCTTTCCTGAGACCTTAATAAACTCTTATTCTTAATAATGTAGAAGTAGTCCAGTACTCCCCCATGCATTGCATGTCAGAGGTTTGCCATCATGGAGAGCGTCATTCATTCTCAAACATGAATACTCCTCTTAGCATTTACAGTTTTCTCTATAAATTCACTAATTGATTTTATAGCATGTTGGATTTTAAGTTAAAGATGCCAGTGAAACACCCATAGGTAATGTGATGAACTGACAGGAGCTGACATCTTTTTAGTGGCCAAATTAATCTGGAATATTATGGAAATTTCAAATTTACATTTAAGAGATCAATCTTTCCTGAATTTTGCGTTTAAAGAGAGAACTTCAGCTCTTTATACCTGGTCACTAAAGGCAACCTTGGTGGAAGCAGCCAATTCACTGCAAATCAATTCACCAAAGGCCAAACCCAATCTTCAAATGACCAAATTCCTGAATTGCTGAAGATTGATTTTATTGTGTTAGTTGCTAGGCTTTGCTAGTCTCAGTTGGAAGAACATCCTTGCCAAGTTGGTTTCACATTTCAGATGCTAAACAATACTTAAATCCTTCATTTTCACATGTGAATGACTGCCATTTTGTTATATGCAGTTAATTTTGTCCTACCCACGCCTTTGATGCTGTCCCCATGACTCTGCCCAGACTAATAACTTCAAGGGTCTGTGTGTGCACGTTTGGGAATTTTTCCTTAGACAAATTCCTAAAAATGTCAAGGAATATGTATATTCCTAGGACTTTTGATGCAAAATATCAAATTACAAAACAACTTGCAATTACGTCTATTTATAATTATGCAAATTGCATGTAGACATTGGTTGATGATCTTGATTTGAATCCTATGCTGAGCAGCAGTGATTGAGGCTGCCTATTTCCCCACACCTGGCCACCAAGGAGTGTCATCATTTCTTTTTTTTTTCTTTGCCTCCATGAAAGATTAAAATGATATTGTATTGCTTTTTCAATGTACATATCTTAAATTACTAATGAAATTAGATATTTTTTTCTAGCTTATTGATCATTTTAACTCCTTCTCCTCTAAAATCTCTATTCATGTCCCTTACCCATTTTTTAATAATTTATTTGTTGTTGTGAAAAATATGCATAGTAGATCATACATCAATTCAACAATTTTTACATGTACAATTCCATGACATACATCCTTTGTGCTGTGCAACTATGCTCCCTCTTCTTTTCTGAATTGTTCCTCTTTTTGATATAAACTCACTGCCCCCTAAGTCTTCTAATCTTTCAAGTTGCTTTTGTCAATTTGATGCCATATGGATAGTTCTTAAAGAGCACACTGCTCAAGGCAGACATTC
Organism: Orycteropus afer afer; assembly: GCF_000298275.1. Classification (NCBI taxonomy): domain Eukaryota; kingdom Metazoa; phylum Chordata; class Mammalia; order Tubulidentata; family Orycteropodidae; genus Orycteropus; species Orycteropus afer. The sequence goes on from NW_006921619.1 coordinate 10,469,694, forward strand.
TGTATTAGTTAAGCTAAATTATTGCTTGGTTTTAAGAAGACTTCAGAGGATATTTTTGGTTTAAAGATTTATCTTTAGAAAGGTTTAAAGATTATCTCAGGGCAATAGTTTTGGGGTTCATCCAACCTCCACAGCTCCATCAAATCTGGATTCCATGGCTTTACTTACTTTTTAATGTAGTGTTGGATTCTATATGCATAAGAATATTGATCCTACATCATATTTTCCCCTAGTTTGTCCTTTACCTGTTTTACTTTATTTATCATGACTTTTGAAAATCAGTTTTCTTCTTTGATCAATTTTTTTCCCTTCCTTCCTTTGGTTTTCACCTAAGAAAGGCCTTCCTCATCCTAAGATCTGAAGAGTATTTATTTACATATTTCTAGTTTATTTCATTAATTTAAAATTTTAAAATCCATTTGGAATTTATATTGCTATATGATATTCTCTACTTGAAAAATGAAATTTGGGCAGTATGAGTTGACTTTAACCAGGAAAACTTTTGGTATAAAGAACATCTGATAACATTGATTATATGGATACTATCTTGAGGCCCTTGAATGCAAAGTATCATGAGGTTTATTTCATTCGTCTCTTTTAGACCCTGGACAGAGTTTAGCTGTTAGTAGTGATTTGGGTCATATATTGTCAACTTTCTCAAGCCACGTTATATTGATCTACTTTAATATCAGGAAAAAAAAGTTTAGATTAAGGCATTCTCTGAAATGAGCAAGAGAATTTACAAGCTCTAAAACCTTCTTAGAACCTTCTTCCCCAACTTCCACATACACCTGGATTTTTAAAAGTTATTAACTAAATTCTAAAAAAATTCAACCATACTTACCATCCAGAAAAACAGTGCCAAAGAAGGCAGAGGAAGAATTTAGTTCTTCCTGTGACTCCTTTTTCTCCCCATCCTGCTGCTGTCACGCCTTTCTCCATCCTCTAGCAATATAACAAGATAGGGAAGACTGGTTTCCTTTCACAAAAACAGAATTACATGATTACCCCATAATTTCACTTTTTCAGTAATAGCTATCCCTTAGGTGAATAAATATAGATCTCATGCATTCTTTTTAATAAATAGCTGCATAACACTTCTCCACACACACATATATACAAATGCAAATCCTAGAACTAAGTATTGATTAATTTTGTTGAGAAATTGAGCCACAATTGTTAATGGAAGATAACAATGTGTAATAATTACAACTGTTGCTAGAGTTTAAAATAGTTTCTTAATACAGAAAAAAAAAAAAAATAGAAGCAAACTAGACAACTCAAATGAGATTCCTAATCATGTTATTTATTCCATATGATTTCTACCATGATACTAAATCAATGTTTCTCTGAAAATTTGGCAGGACATGACATGTTTAAAGAAAAGGTTTATTAAGGTTTTCTTCCTACTTCTCTTAGATTCCATTGCAACTTGAGTCCTTGATTTACTAGTGAATTTTGCAGCTGTTGAACAATAAAATGCTGAAAAAAATTAAAATTATGGCCTGTTTTTCTTTTCTTCTTTTGAATATTATCACATTTAGGAAATGAAATGGAAGCCAACAACAGCCAAATAGTTTATACATATATAAAAACAGAACAAAAGAAAAAAAAAAAAAAGTCACTGCCCTCGCGTGGGGTCTGACTCATAGGGACCCCTCCTTGGGTTTCCGAAGCAGTGTAACTACAGAAGTAGATTGCCCGATCTTCTTTCCGAGAAGTGCCATCAGCCTTCTGGTTAGCAATCAAGTGCCTTAGTCACTAGGCTACCAGAGCTCTGTTGTCAAACATTTATACTTTTCTCATGTAACTTTCATGTGGTCAGTGTATAATCAAAACTTCAAGATTTCCCCTGAATAATCCTTAGAGTAAAAACATAATATTTATGATACAAATACTTATTAAGCACCCACTTTATGCTAATTAATGTTCCAGGTGGTAGCTGGAAAGAAATTTTCTATTGTGTTCATAGCCAGGGAAACCACATGTTCCAAGGAAAGTAATGAAGAATTAACCAAGAGCTGTGCAACCAAGGACGTTGGAGTGAGTAGTAATGAGACTATTTATTCCCTGAAAATCTATAATCATTTGTCTAAGTACGTCATGAATAACTGTTTTCTCTTTTGGCTTCCGTTTTCATGGATAGAAAACTCTAGAATGTAATGCTGAAGTTCATGTGGTACCTTGGGAGAAAAAAATCTATCCTACTGTCAACTGCCGATCTATAGTAACGGTATGACTTTATTTTATTTTTTTCATTTCTTTCTTTCTTTCTTTTATTGTGCTATGGGTACAAATTTACAAAAGAAACTTGTTTTACTTTCAACAGTTCATGCACATCTGACTTCACAGCCTGGATTACCGTCCCCAATCAAAAAAAAAAAAACAAACACAAAACTCCACCCCTCTCCTCCCGGTGACCAGCCCCTCCCTGTGCCCTTCTTATCTATGCATTCCTATCTGCCCAGCTTTCCCTCTATGTGAGTGCTACCCCTCTGGTGTCTCATGGCTAATTGATCCAAAGGGTGCATCTCCCTAGAGTAGGTGGGTGCATCACGCTGAGCTAGGTGTTCTGCATGTAGGTCTTTCTACTGTTGGGCAGAGAGCCAATCCATGTGAGTGTAAGGGTATGATTTTAATTACTGTCTGCTCGGAATTGATTTTGTTCATTCTGAAAAGCTGTATTTGAGGGTTGAAAATGAACCTGTGTGAAAAGAATTTGGGCAACTATCATTTAGAAATGGGAAGAAATCTCTTATTTCTGTGCTGAGTTCTCTTTCATATGGCTAAAAGAGAACAACAGTCCTATTAAAGCCTTTTCACACAATGCCATGTCCCATCAAGGCTTCTGTAGGTTCTCAATACTGTGACACACAGCCAGTGCTGTAGGGCTCTCACCTATAAGGCACTGCATTCTGCTCACATCCCAGGAGCTTGTGAAAAGGGTGGAATCTCAGACCTCACACCACGCTGACCAGTTGCAGAAAGTAGATTCTAACTTACTGTGTAGGTAAGAGTAGAATTATGCTCCATGGGTTTTTCAATGGCTGACATCTCAGAAGTAGATCACCAGGCCTTTCTTCCAAGGTGCCTCTGGGTAGATTTGAACCTCCAATCTTTTGGTTAGCAGAAGAATGTGTTAAAAGTTTACACCATCCCAGGATTCCAATACCATACCTACTGAATCAGAATCTGCAGTTTAACAAGCTCCCCAGGGGATTTGTATACACTTGAACATTTGAGAAGCATTAGTTTACATGATATATATATATATATATATATATATATATATATATATATATTTAATTCTTAAAAGAACTCTGGAAGGTAGGTAACCCTTTCTCCTTTATGAAGGGTGAGAACACTTAAGAAGCTAAAAATTAGAAAGACTCTGATATTCCGCAATGAGTAATAATACTATCAAGTCCTTCCTCTGTGCCAACCACTATACTAAGGGCTGCACACACATTTTTCCATTAGTTGTCAATACAACCTGTTGAGATGGATGCTGTTATTACTTCTATTTTACACATGACAAGAGTGGTCAGGGTCACACAGCCAGTATAAGTAATGGTGCTCTATTCAAATCTAGATCAAATCAGAGCCCATCCTTTTTACCATGATACTGATAACTAGTAGAGTCTAGCTTGTTCGACTCCAAAGCCGATACTTTTTCCACCACTGAACACTGCTCCAAGCATCACGTTCTGTCAAGTAGTAAAAATATAGATACAATAACCCACAATTCTACATTCTTTAATGTGAGTACCTCTTCTTCCTTTTTTCTCATTTAGGTTTTTGCCATGTGTAGATAGGTATATAATCTAACATGAACATTGTACAAAGGCTTCATTTCAAGCTTATGAACGAACATGTTCTAACGTGTTTAAGCCCAACCAAGTAATTGTGGATATAGACTCCCTGTACATTCAGTTTGTAAAAGTTTCTTAGAGCCTTTTAGGATAAAAGTAGTAGTTCTGTTAATAGAAATAATGTCAATTAATAAGGGTGTACACTAGACTTACAAAATCACAGGCTATTAAAACTTAGATGGTACCCTAGAGATTTTGTAGTTCAACCACCTATTTATTCCAGATGAAGAAAGAAACTGTCCAGGTTATTTTAGTGTATTATTAAAATCAATCATCAGTGTGTGCAAATTAAAAAATTAATCAAAAGAGAAAAGAATATAATTCATTTTCATCTTTTCTGGAATATTAATATAATATTAAAACGTGACAAAGACCTGCCCCATTGCAAAACAAAATAGCATTGCCAGGTCTCAGATCCTTCACTCTTCATTGATACTGTGGTTTTTAGTGTAATGCATTCGTCTTAATATTTCCTGTTAGGAATCATTGAGGAAAAGGCCTCCAGGTTTTTCACCTTTCCGATCAGTACCATGGAAACAGGAGGAAACAGAAGTAACAACTGTAAGTCCACCCCACACTTCCATGGCACCTGTACAAGATGAAGAGCGGGATCCAGGAAAAGAACAAGGACCCACTCATGGGCATGGCTGGGGCCATGAAAAGCAAATAAAACATGACATTGTCCATGGCCATAAACATAAACATGACCAAGGCCATGTCCCCCTTGGTGGTCAAGATCATACTGGCCATGGACATCAAAGGGGACATGGCCTAGCCCATGGACATAAGCATAAGCATGGCCATGGCCATGGAAAACATAGAAATAAAGGCAAAAACCATGGAAAGCACAATGGTTGGAGAACAGAGCATTTGGCAAGCTCTTCTGAAGATAGTACTACATCTTCTGCACAGACACAAGAGAAGACAGAAGGGCCAACACCCCCCCCTTCCCTAACCCAGCCAGGTGTAACAGTTACCTTTTCGGACTTTCAGGATTCAGATCTCATTGCAACTGTGATGCCTAATATACCACCACTTCCCACAGAGAATGATGAGGACTGGATCCCTGACGTCCAGATAGAACCAAATAGCTTTTCATTTGACCTGATATCTGATTTTCCAGAAACAACCTCCCCCAACTGTCCCGGACGCCCCTGGAAGCCAGTTAATGGGATAAATCCAACTGTGGAAGTGAAAGAATTTCCTGATTTTGATCTCTCTGATGCGCTTTCATAATTTATGCAGCCATGAGTATTTCCTTAGCCCTTTATCATCCCTTCTCCCCATTGTCCAAAGACAAATATCCTGTTATAATGCACCAAAACCCATGAAACATCTTAACAGCCCAGAGAGAAGTGGTGAGACTCCCAGTTGGGAAGCTATTGATCTAATGGACTACATAAAACTGCAAAATTCTAAATCCATTCTGAGTCTTCCTCACAATTTTCTAAGCTAGCACAGAAAATGAATAAACTAATTTGCCTCACAACTTACTGCTATGTGCTTTTCTGATAACAAATGTATACCTTAAAACCTACATCATCAATTTTCATAAAAAGATTCTTGGCATTCTGAATAAACTGTGGCACCTGGTCTCACTCCCACCTGGAAGTCAAGAGCCAGAATGCTGAGTTTCTTAAAAGGGGGAAAATAATAAAAACAAGAAAGAGAGGCAGAGGAGGGAAGAAGGCGGAAGTAAGTTAATTAACTTTCTGTTTCCAAAATGGGCTAGTGATATAAAATAGTTACTCCCATTTGACAAAGCTATTCTGATATTTCCTTTTCTGGGTGTTTCTCATAGGTCAACAAGTTCTGTTTACTCATTAACTATTCTTTGCAACAGGGGTTTCAGATTTCCTATTTGTTTATTTGTTGCCAAGGCCAGATTGAGTAATCTTTAGATTTAGTGATAGGGAGGGAAAACAGAGGAAGTAACATAGAGGCATGTTGCTAAGAAACTTTTTTCATAATTGACAAGACAATATGGGGTGGGACCCTTGTTCAGAAATACTGTAAGAAAATTCCTCTCTAGCCTCATCTTACAATTCAGCCATCTTTTTGTTATCCCAATGAAGACCATTTACTTTTGCAAAAGAGAATAATGTCATTGTTTCTCATTGTGTTACGGTGCAAGGGAGGCATACATTTGATAACTCTTGCTGTACTTGCTTCAGCTGGAGAAACAAGATGTGGAATTAAACACCTTTCGATATATATGTTACTGCTACTTCAATTTATTTGGTGCATTAAAGGCTCCACGTTTTTATTTCATTTCAAGTATTATCTGTACTTTAAATAAAGAACCAGTGATGGCAGGAAAAATCTCGCCTCGTCAACTGGTTGCTTCACTGTCTTTATTGAACAACAATATCAGATTAATGGAGTTTTACTGTACTTACAGAGGCAACTAAGGGCCTGCGAGTATAAGGGCCATCCCCTGGAGGCAGGGGCAAAGCCAACATCTGAGAGTGAGGTCTCTTGACCAGTGGGCAGAAGCTTCAAGCCTGGAACCACAGCCCCAACAGCCTCTGTCAACAGCCCTGAGTGGAAGGACAAGAAGATGGGATAGAATTTAAATAGAGAAGAATGACTTCTTATCACTCTGTTCCTGGGTGAAATAAAGTTCAGTTTTTATGTTCTCACCTCTGGTTAATTTACAGTGTTCTGCTTTCAGCCATGTCCATCCTGCAGCAAATTCAAGCTGCCAAGAGAGCCAGTACCTCAGCTCTGCCACTGAGCTCATAACCCAAGTCTGGGGCCCTCTCCAAGCAAGGCAGGCATCCCTTACAGGGGGCTTCCCCACGACCAAGACCTCATCACAGGTGCTAATTCAAGGGTTGGTTGCCTGTTGCCATTGGGTCATATTTTGACTCATGTCAACCCCACGTGTTGCAGAGTAGAATTGCTCCATAGTTTTCTTGGCTATCACTTTTACAGAAGCAGAGTGCCAGTGTTATCAAACCAAATGCCAGGTCCCTGCCTGGTGTGCAGTCAGGCCAAAACAGTTTACACACCGAGACTGAGAGGAGATAAAATTATTTATTGCAAAGTAGCAGTGCAAGGAGTTAGGGGTAGTTAGTACCCAGATCTTAACTCCCCAAGATGCCATCGAAACGCAGTTTTTGTAGGTGGGTGACCGATGAGTGACTAGCTTCTTGTTATCAGCTGATAGGGGTTTGGGCAGAAGGGAGAGGGTCAGCAATTTAAACCCTTCTAAATCAAGGGTTTAAAAAAATAATAATAAAAAAAGACCTGCTGTATTGATTCAATTCCAACTCATAACTACTTTGTAGGACAGAGTAGAACTATCCCACTATCCCTTAGAGAAGCAGACTGCCCCATCTTTCTCCTGTGGATGTGTTCGAACAGCAACCTTTTGGTTAACAGCTAAGCGCTTAGCTACTGTACCACTGAGCCTCTTTTAAATCAAAGAATAGTGAACAATAGTTTTACCAGCACTGTCTCTGGCCTTCCCTCCTTTCCTTTTTGTTGTCATTCTCAGTCCAAAGTGATGAGTAATATGGCATATGTAGATTACAAAAACAGAAAAAAAAAAAATGCTTCTTTGTTCATATTGTTGTGCCCAGGTTATGAAGGAGATGCTCGGAGAGGAATATGCCAACACATGACAATGCAAATGCAATAGGAAAGTTTATTAGCTAACTTAAGTTAGGGTCTTTGCTCTTACCAGGTCAGTGGCTTAAGCAAAAGACCCTGTGCCCCGGTATTCTCACAATTTTATGGAACAATATGGGGAGGGGCA
>NW_006921619.1:10477540-10496704 GCF_000298275.1 Orycteropus afer afer
GAGGAAGTTCCTTGATACCTGCTGAGACTGGAGGGCAGATAAAAGCCCTAAAGAGTCCAAAAGTTCTGTTAGTAATGCTGACACTAAAAGGTTTCTGGTTAAAGATTTTCCTGGAGGCTACTAGAGCTCTCAGACACATTATGATGTGTACCAACTTCTCATTATCAGAAAATATCTGATCTCAAAGAATACATAGCAACCCCTCCTTGGGTTTCTGAGGCAGTATCTCTGCAGAAGTAGATATCCCAATCTTCCTTCTAAGGAGTGATTGGTGGGTTTGAACCACCAGCCTTCTGGTTAGCAGTCAAATGCCTTAGGTACTATGCCACCAGAGCTCCCATAAAGAAAATTAGAAATGATACTTCTGATCTGGGTACAAAGAGAAAATAGAAAGCCAATGGAATAAAAAATGATAGTATTTTCAAAGTTTCTGTAATAAAAACATTTATTGAATGTTTATTATAGTCATTTACTGTGCTGAAAAAAAAATTTGTTTGGGAGGGTGTAACTGAATCCTCACACTATTCAGAGGCCCCTGTGATTATCCTTCTTTTGTAATGAAGAAATCGTGAGTCCCAGTGCCCCACCCAGGTCCACACAGTTAATAAGTGACAGCTTGGCATTCAAACTCAGCCCTTTCAAAGTCTATTACACCAGGTCACCTTGAAGCTTTCATTGTCAATATTATCATTAGGAAAAACATACTAAGATAAATTCTGATTCTGAGATCATCATTATCTCAATCCAAAAACCCTTATTAGAAATTGAACTATGACTGGTGCTGCTCTAAGTACTGCTCAGAGTAAATTATAACTCAGCCAAGCAGCAGGCTTTGGTTGCTTACCCTATGCTTAACACTAGGTCCTCAGGAGAAGAGAAATAAATATGAAAAGACTTAAAACCTTTCCCTCAAAGAGCTTACAACCACATTGGGAAGTCAAGACTAAAGCATCGGAACAGAGGCCTAACCCATGAACATGTGTGAATTAGTGAGCAGAGCTGGCCAATAGGACCGGAAGATACTAAAGAAGTGGAGGGACCAACATTCAGAAAGGCAGAATGAAACCAAGTTGGAGGTTTAGATTGAAGCAGGCAGCGGGAGGAGTGCCTGGCTGGTACAATGGCTGAATGTGCTCAGCTGCTGACTGGAAGATTGGCAGTTTGAGTCCACCCAGAAGAAAGGCTTGGCTATCTACTTCCAAAGCATCAGCCATTGGAAACACTGTGGAGTGCAGTTCTACTCTAACCAAAAGGGGTCACATGAGTGGGAGTTAACTTAATGACAAATGGTTTTGGCAATAGGGTGCCATTTACAGTCCTTAAGCAGACACATGATAAAAGAAGTGTGTGCCCAGTCAAACCTTCAGATGACTGCAGCCTCTCAAGCTCCGGCACCTGAACCACTCAGCTAAACCATTCCTGAATTCCTGACCAATGAAACTATGAGATAGTAAGTGTTTGTTGTTTTAAACAGGAGAAAAGAAGTATTTGAGACAAATTATTCTGAAGCTTCTGGGTAGCAGATTAGAGTGAGAGGAGATAGGAAATTGGTAGTGTCAGATTACCCAATAAACAAAGGAAGCATAGGCGTACTTGTGCTTACTTATAAATCTGTAGTGAATGACTTCACATATTTTTTACCACATCAAAGATTCTGCTGACATCTGTCTCTCTCCCAACCCCACAGCACCGTCCTACACAATCAAAGCTTCTTTTCAAATTGACACTCCTGACAGGGACAGAGCACTCAGTAAGCAAAGTGAGCACGAGCTTACATGAAAACCGTGTGAAATTGTTCACTATATATTAGTGAATAAGTACAAGTTAGCCTGTGCTTGCTTTGGTTGTTAAGTACTCCGCCCCTGGAAACAGGACAATGTCGCTCCCATTTTAACAGAATCATGACCATCCAAGGGTGGTATACAGAGCCAGCAGCACTGGACTCAACAGCATGAAACACGTCCACTCTAGGCTGTGGTTAGAGGATATCATCATGAGCTTCCTGTGACTCAGCACGTACTTTTCCAGGTTTTTAAATATCTGCACCCTTTCCCCCACTCCTGAGACAAAGGCACACCCAGTGTTTATGACACTGGCTCTGGAAACTCACAGCTTCAAGCGTTTATATGGCTTTTCCGTGCAGGAATTTCCCATGGTCCAGTCCAACCCACATTCCTCACATTGTCTTGGCAGAGCTCCTCAAGCAGGGTGCTCTCACTGGTTTTTACCCTACCCTCCATTTCTTGTTTTTAAACCTGGCTCCGAAAGTCTCAACTCACAGTAGGACCCACTCTTGCTGGCCTCGTGCCAGCCTCTCCCGCTCCTTTGCTCCACCCTCTTTACTGGGGCTGCGGGGCCTTAGCTTGTGGGAAAGGCTAGACCTCCCCAAGGCTCCTATGAAAAGATTTGAGGCGATCCAGCAGATACAATAACTATCCACTCTTCCAGAAGCCCCAGTGTCTGTCTCTACAATAAGTTTGATGATCAAAAAGAAAAATACCCTCTCAACGTCTTGCAAAATGCTTTTGTTAAAATTATTTAACGTTCCACCTTCAGCCTTTACTTCACAAGAATCTCCATTTGAACACCATTCTGTCTTTTGCAAAACTTTAATTGGATGCAGAGATAGAGAGATAGAAATAACTGCTGTCAAGTTGATATTGATTCACGGTGATATTATGTAGAATAGAATGAAACATTGTCCAGTCCTGCATCATTCGTACAATCAGCATGTTCAAGCCCATCATTGCTGCTCTTGTGCCAATCCATCTCACCAAGGGTCTCCCTTGCCCTCACTGACCTTCTGCTTCACCAAACATGGTGTCCTCCTCCAGTGATTGATCCCCCCCGATAACAGGTCCAAAGCAAGCAAGTTAGACAATGTTCTGTGATGACCTGTGGGATATCCACTGACTAATTTTCAGAATTGGATCACCCATGTGTCTTTTTCTGGAAGCTCCACTGAAACCTGTCCACCATGAATGACCCTGCTGGTATTTGAAATACCATTGGCATAGCTTCCAGCCTCACAACAACACACAAGACACCACAGTATGACAAACTGACAGACCAAAACCAAAACCAAACCCACTGACATCAAGTCGATCCCGACTCATGGAGACCCCCCCTTAGGTTTCTGAGGTGGTAAATCTTTACAGGAGTAGATTGCCCAGTCTTCCTTCTGTGGAGTGGCTTGTGGGTTTGAACTGCCAACCCTCTGGTTAGCAGTCGAATGTCTTAGGCACTGAGCCACCAGAGCTCTTTAACTGACAGACAGGTGGTAGGAATTGGAAGTATTGCCCTGTGTATTGATATTAGAGGACAAAATAGTGATGATCTCACTATTAAGAACCAGGGTTCTGTAGTTAGGCTGCCTGGGTCCAAAGGCTGGCAATTTATTTAATTTCTCAAAGCTCCAACATATTCATCTGAAATAAAAGGTTAATAATATGCTCAGCAAGGAGCTCTGGTGGCATAGTGGATAAGGCATTCAGCTGCTAACCAGAAGGTCAGCAGTTCAAACCCACTAGCTGCTCTGCGGAAGGAAGATGGGATGATCTACTTCCATAAAGATTTACAGCCTCAGAAAGCCAGTGGGGGTCGCTGTGAGTCTGAATCTACTCGATGGCAGTGAGTTTGATTGGTTTGGAATATGCTTGGCACATAGGTGTGGAGTGAGAGTTAAAAAAGAGAATCCCTATAATTGGCATAATGCTTAGCACACAGTAAGCACTCTATTAAGGGTATTTTTACATTGAGGAGTCCCTGGGTGGTGCAAATTGTAAAGTGCTTGACTACTGACCGAAAGGCTTGCAATTCAAGCCCATGGAGAGCCATCTCAGAAATAAGGCCTGGCAACATTTCCAAAACGTCACAGCCTTGAAAACTGCAGAGTAGCTCTACTTTGCACACATGGGGTCACCATGAGTCAGAATCAGAATCAACTCGAGGGCAACTAACAACAATATTGTTGCTTTCAGTCCTTGGGTGGTGCAGTGGTTAAGTTCTCAGCTAGTAACCAAAAAGTTGGTAGTTTAAACCCACCAACTGCTCCACGGAAGAAAGTTGTGCCAATCTGCTTTGATAAAGATTACAGCCTTGGAAACCCAATGGGGCAGTTCAGCTCTATCAAATATGATCACTATTAGTAGGTGTTTTGGTTATCTAGTGCCATTCTAATAGAAAATACCACAAACCGCTTTAACAAACAGGGATTTATTCTCTTACAGTTAGGAGGCTAAAAGGCTGAAGGTGCCAGCTCTAGAAGCTGGATGAAATCCCTCAACCTTGGGCTTTAGCTCTGCCTCTTGCTCCCAGCCCACTGAAGCTGAAGGAGTCTCTTTCCTCAAGCAGCTGCTGACTGCTGAGGGTGACAAACGCAAGTTTGAGAAATAAAATGGCACAGTCCCAAGATTACCAAAACAACACAGCAGACCACTAGTTCAAGTCCAGAGATGAGCCAGAAATATGGCAGGCTGCTGAATGACAACTCGGCTACATGCAAGGTCCAACCATGCCAAAAAGCAGCAGAGACCTTTCTCAAAGCTTCTTCTTATATACTGTAAGTAGACCACGTCCCTAAGGCAGCTACTCAGCTGTTCTAGTAGATTCTACCATGGAGTTGATTACCAGTCTCATCATGCAGAATAACTACATCCAGCTGCCCAGCCACTCAACCAGGCCCAGCCACGTTGACACACAACTTACTGCCACAGTAGGAATCCACTTAGGGCATACAACAACAACACCAACTGAAATGCTGGCAGTTCACAATCACTTGGAAAAGGATCAAAATAGTAGATCCTGGATAGAATGGGAGGAAAACGTGGAACAAAACTCAAAATCATAAAAAAGATCCGGCTTACTGGTCTGACAGAGACTGGTGAAATCCCTGAGACTAGTTGCCCTTCATGCCTGGAACTGAACTTCCTCCTTTCGGTTAAGCTTCAGCCAAACAATAGACAGGTCTGTAAGGTGAATAATCATACCAAGTAGGTACAATCCTTGGAATAATCAGTCACAGGAGATCAGAAGTGGAGTATCTGCACAGGGATCTAGCTTGGGGGCAGGAATGCATGGAAAGAAGGCCAGAGGGAAAAGGTAACCACAGGGGGGATGTGGGAAGAGATTATAATCAATGTCATGAAACAAAATGTGTCTGAACAGTTGAATGGAAAATGAATTTGCTCTGTGAATTTGACCCAAATCACACTTAAATGTTTAAAAGAAGAAGAAGAAGAAAAGAAAAGAAAGGTTGACAGTTTGAGCACACCCAGCGGCATTGTGGAAAAAGGCCTGGCAACCTGTTTCCATAAAGATTATACCCAAGTAAAACCTGTGGAGCTCATTTGTACCCTGTAACACATGGGATCACTATGATTTGGAATTTATTGGACAACAACAGGTTTAGTTTTTTGTTGTTGTTACATTTGTAGGACATACACAATGTTACTTAGAGTTTAGCTCTGGTTGGGGGAAGAATGTTTTGTCAGACAAAGACATATGTTTAGCTCAGCATACATTCCTTTGTTGCCTTTGCAGTCCTATGTAGGATTCAAATGTTGCAATCAGCTAATATCATGTGGCTCCCTCTTTTCTACTCCCCTATTTTCACTTCCACAGGTTCTGAATCTTAGCTATATCTTAGAACCAACTTTGGAGCTGTAAGGAGCCCTGCTGGAGCCAATGATTAAGACTCCATAGGAGAGAGACCTAGTACCAAGAAAATTCTATGGGGCAGTTCTACTCTGTTACATGGGATTGTTATGAGTCAAAAATTACTTCATGGCACCCAACGACAACAGGGAGTTGTTAAAACATGCTCCAGATCATTTGAATCCAAATGTCTGGGCATAGTCCTGGATATCAGTACTTTTCAAAAGTACGCCATTGATTCTAATGCATCCAAGGTTGAAAACAATTGATCGAGGCCCTCTCTGTTCTCTTCTTAATCTTAATTATCCAGATTTACATTGTTCTAAATTACTGACTCAAATATATTTAAAAATAGGAGAGTTATGAGCCTCACAAGAGCTGGTTGAATGGGTTGATGGAAGGAGAGATGGATGACTGTAAATATTTATGGACCAGGATTGCCACAATAAGAATGGAGAACACAAGATGCAAATCAATGGCATTTCAAAGACTTATTTACAAAATAATAAGTTACTTTGTATATGAAGAAAGAAGAACAAGAATAAATCAAAGGTTTACAATCTAGGTGCATAAGGGAATGGTAATGCCACTGACATAAACAAGAAAGCTGGGGGCTGGTCTGTGCTTTCTAGCAGCACACAAAGAAACAGACTCACCCAAATGCACATGGTTTAGGACATTTTAATAGCTGAATAAAAAATACAAATACTTCGTTTTATTCAATATTCAAGTGGAGAGTAAAATGCTACTACATCCCCCCTCAAATCATTTCTTTTACTCTGACACCTGTAGTACCTGCTGCATAAACAGTGTACAAACCAGAAAAACCAAACCCACTGCCATCTAGTCAATTTTGACTCACAGTGACCATATAGGGCAGAGTAGAACTGCCCCAGAGGCTTTGCAAGGCTGTAAATCTTTATAGAAGCGGACTACCTCATCTTTCTCCTGTGGAGTAGCTGGTGGGTTTGAACCACCCACTGACCTTTTGGTTAGCAGCCAAATGCCTTAAGCACTGCGCCACCAGAGCTCCTATAAACAGGGTAGTCTAATGAAATATTCATAGATAGGGCTCTGGAAAACATGTTGTTGTTGTTGGATGACCTCATGTAATAGAGCAAAACTGCTGCATAGGGTTTTCTTAGCCATAATCTTTATGGAAGCAGATTGCCAGGTCTTTTCCCCACAGAGCCACTGGCTGGGTTCAAACTGCCAACCTTCTGGTTAGCAGCTGAGCATTTAACCATTGAAGTTACAAGGGCTCCTTGTGGGGAACTGTAATTACAGGACTCCTTATCATATCAAAAAGAACATACAGCATTCTTTGAAAGTAATTTTAACTTCTACTACTGAATTAGAAATCTGCATCTAGCAAAAGACCTTTGTTATAACAGCCTTTCTGTCTTTTATCATCTCTCTGTGGCAATTGGATATGGCATAATATTAAATATGTGGAAATAACACTATTCTATCACAACCAGTAAAAATGGATGAAATTGTAGCTCTTCAAAAAACATGTAAGTGCCAGCCTTTCAGGTAAGTAATATTTACCAGTTGAGTGATTTTATACTGTGTCAACTTGACTAAGGAAAACTATGTTTCCAAGAAGCCCCTTTCCTGTATGGTTCTGGGTTAGTGTTGCTCAGTGGGGAACTGGGTAAAATTTGGAAGACAGAAGCAAAGCAGCAGCCATTACCCTCTGAAGGTCATTGTGGTAAGACACAGTCAGAGGGTGAAAGTTTTCAACGGCTAATTTTTTGGAAGTAGATTGCCAGCCTTTTTACTCAGGTGCCTCTGGGTGAATTCAAACCTCTAATCTCTTTGCCAAGTGCATTTACCATTTGTACCACTGAAGGACTCCTCCTCCTGTCTTGTGCTGTTAGATGCTGTCCATTTGATTCTCTGTAGGGGCTGCAGGGTTCCAGCTTGTCTTCATTACGGCATCTATGAGCCCTGTTTTGCAGGTGAGAAAACTGAGGCTCATAGAGTTTAGATAACCTGGCCAAGTGTTGAAAAAGGAGTCAGGATTGAACCCGACAATAGTCCAGGGTTGTTGCCACCAGGTGATAATGTCACAGGGACCTCATTGAAACAATGGAGCTGATCTGAATATTAAATCATGAATGGAAGTTTCCGAGCAGGCAAAGGTGAAAAGCAGTTCAGTCAAAAGTCCTGAGCAGAAGCAGGAAGTGAGAGGTGTGCTAGAAAGAATTTCTGAGCTGTATAGAAGGGCAGGACAAGAAGACTCACTGTGGCCTCTGAGTCTCAAACTCATGCTGTTGAGTCAATTTTGACTTATAGTGATCTGTCCTTGGGTTTCAGAAGTGATATCACTATGGAAGTAGATTACCCAACCTTCCTTTCCAGGAGTGGCTGGTGGGTTTGAACTGCCAGCCTTCTGGTTAGCAGTCAAATGCCTTAGGCACTACACCCCCAGACTAGAACTCTATAATGAAGCAATCTAGAACCTGATGGCAGCTTTATTTGTGGAAACCTAACAGAGGACCAAGGAGCCCTGGTGGCAAAATGGTTAAGCACTCAGCTGCTAACCCAAAGGTTTGAACCTACCTACCAGTTCTACAGAAGAAAGGACTTGGACATCTGCCTCTGTAAAAATAACAGCAGAGGAAACCTGAAGGGCAGTTCTACTCTATCATGTTGGGTTGCTATGAATCAGAATTGAATGGACAGCATCTAACAGCACAAGACAGGAGCAGGGTCTTTGGGTGGTACAGATGATAAAAACACATGGCAAAAAGATGAGAGGTTTGGATTCACCCAGAGGCATTTCAGAAAAAAGTTCTTTTACTTCCAAAAAAACAGCCATTGAAAACCTTATGACACACAGTTCTTCTCTGACACTTGAGGGCAACTGTTAATTGAAGGAGGAGGAAGACAAGGGCAGTGACATTTGTTCAGAGTTTCCCTGAAAGAATAATGAGCATATGCCTCTTTACTGCATTTAATCTTTTTTTTTTTTGAACATCTATTTCTGCTTGGTTCCAAAATCTATCTGCCCCCAAATAACTTTATTCCAGTTAAAGGTGTGCAATAAATAAAAATGAGAACATATGATGGGAAAATGTTAAACTAGGATTGAGGCTATTCATGCTTAACTATTCATTTAAACATTGAAATTAACAATTAATATTTTCCCTAAAGTTCTTGCCTGACCACTGCTCAACTGTCACTTTGTCGTACTGTCGTGGCTTGAGTGCTGCTGTGAGGCTGGAGGCTATGCCACTAGTATTTCAAATACTGGCAAGGTCACCCATGGTGGACAGGTTTAAGCGGAGCTTCAAGACTAACACAGACTCGGAAGAAGGAAGGTGCCAACCACTTCTCAAAGAATTGGCCAGTGAAAACCTTATGAATAGCAGTGAAACACTGTCTGATGAAAAGCCCTGAAACATTGTCTGATATAGTGGCAGAAGATGAGCCCCTCAGGTCAGAAGGGCACTCAGAATAAGACTGGGAAAGAGCTGCCTCCTCAAAGTAGAGTTGACCTTAATGATGTGGGTGGAGTAAAGCTTTCAGGACCTCCATTTGCTGATTTGGCATGACTCAAAATGGGAAGAAACAGCTGCAAACATCCATTAAGAATCAGAACATGAAATGTACAAAGTATGAATCTGGGAAAATTGGAAGTTGTCAAAGATGAAATGGAATGCATAAAGATTGATATCCTAGGCATTAGTGAGCTGAAATAACCTGGTTTGGGCCATTTTGAATCAGACAACCATATGATCTACTATGCTGGGAATGACAAATTGAAAAGGAATGGCATCATGGCATTCATTGTCACAAAAAAAGCTTCAAGTACATTGTACTGAAGTACAATGCTGTCAGTGATAGGATAACATCCATATGCCTACAAGGAAGACCAGTTAATACTACTATTATTCAAATTTATGCACCAACCATCAAAGCCAAAGATGAGGAAACTGAAGATTTTTACTAACTTCTGCAGTCTGAAATTGACTAAACATGCAATTGAGATATGTTGATTATTACTGGTGATTGGAATGCAAAAGTTGGAAACAAAGAAGATCCACTGGTAAATGGAAAACACAGCCTTGTGATAGAAATGACACTGGAGATCACATGATAGAATTTTGCAAGACCAACTATTCATTGCAAATACCTTTTTTCAACAACATAAATGGCAGGTATACATGTGGACCTCACCAGATAAAATACACAGGAATCAGATTGACTATATCTGTGGAAAGAGGAGATGGAGAAGCTCAATATCTTCAGCCAAAACAAGGCCAGGAGCTGACTGTGGAACAGACCATCAACTGCTCATATGCAAGTTCAAGTTGAAGCTGAAGTCAATTAAAACAAGTCCACGAGAGCCAGAATACGACCTTGATTACATTCCACCTGGATTTAGAGATCATCTGAAGAACAGATTTGATGCATTGGACACCAATGACTGAAAACCAGAAGAATGGTGGAATGACATCAAGAACATCATCCATAAAGAAAGCAAAAGGTTATCAAAAAGACAGGAAAGGGGCGGGGGGAAGACCGAAATGGATGTCAGAAGAGACTCTGAAACTTGCTTTCAAATGGAGAGCAGCTAAAGCAAATGGAAGAAATGATAAGATAAAAGAGCTGAATAGAAAATTTTAAAGAGCAGCTTGAGAAGACAAAGTCAATTATTATAATGACGCAAAGACCTGAAGTTAGAAAACCAAAAGGGAAGAACATGCTCAGCATTTCTCAAACTGAAAGAACTGAAGAAAAAAAATCAAGTCTTGAGCTGCAATATTGAAAGAGTCTATGGGCAAAATATTGAATGATGCAGGAAGCATCCAAAGATGATGGAAGGAATACACAGAATCACTACCAAAAAGAATTGGTCAATGTTCATCTGTTTCAGGAGGTAACCTGTGATCAAGAACCAACAGTATCAAAGAAAGAAGTTGAAGCTGCACTAAAGGAATTGGTGAAAAACAAGTCTCCAGGAATTAACAGAATATCCACTTGTTCTGGTTACCTAGTACCACTCTGACAAGAATATACCACAAATGGGATGACCTTAACAAACAGGAGTTTATTCTCTTATAGTCTGGCAGCTTTACATCCAAGTTCAAAGTGTCAGGCTCTAGGGGCTGGGTGAAAGCCCATCAGCCTTGGGCTTTAGCTCTGCCTCCAGCTCCCAGCCCTCTGAAGCTAGAGGGTTTTCTTCACTCAGACAGCTGCTGGCTGCGGAGGCTGCCAAGCCCAAGGTTGACAAGTAAAAAGGCACAATCTCAATGTTACCAAACCACATGGCAGGCCATCAATTCAAGTCCATTGTAAGTCTCCAGGTAGGCAGAGCATGGCAGGCTGCTGAACACCGACACAGCTACATGCAGGGTCTGAGTGTGCCATAAGCTAGAGACCATTACCCAAGGCTTCTGCTTATTATGTACAGGAAGCAGACCACATTCCCTAAAGCAGCAACTCAGCTGCTCCCAGTAGATTCCACCATGGAGTTGATTACCAGTCTCATCATGGGGAATACTGCATCCAGCTGCACAGCCACTCAACCAGGCCTAGCCAAGTTGACGCACAAACTGAACTACCACACCATTGATATGTTTACAAATGATGCTGCACTGGAGCCACTTACTCATCTATGTCAAGAAATTTGGAAGACAGCTAGCTACCTGGCCAACTGACTGGAAGAGATCCAGATCTGTACCCATTCCAAAGAAAGGTGATCCCACAGAATGTGGAAATTATCAAACAATATCATTAATATCACATGCAAGTAAAATCTTGCTGAAGATAATTAAAAAATGGTCGCAGCAGTATATTGACATGGAACATCCAGAAATGCAAGCTGGATTCAGAAGAGGATGTGGAACGAGGGACATCACTGCTGATGTCAGATGGATCTTGGCTGAAAGCAAAGAATACCAGAAAGATGTTTACTTTTGTTTTATTGACTATGCAAAAGCATTCGACTGTCTGGATCATAATAAACTATGAGAAGAATGAGAATTCCAGAACATTTACTTGTGCTCATGAGGAACCTGTACATGGACCAGGAAGCTGTTGTTCAAACAGAACAAGGGGATATACTGCATGGTTTGAAATCAGGAAGAGAGTGTGTCAGGGTTGTATCTTTCACCACACTTATTCAATCTGTATGCTGAGCAAATAATCTGAGAAGCTAGACTATATGAAGAGGAATGTAGCACCAGGATTGGAGGAAGACTCATCAGCAACCTACAATATGCAGATGACACAACCTTGCTTGCTGAAAGTAAAGATGACTTGAACCACTTACTGATGAAGATTAAAGATTGCAATCTTCCATATGAATTACACCTCAATATAAAGAAAATGAAAATCCTCACAACTAGACCAATAAGCATCATCATGATAAATGGAGAAAAGATTGAAGTTGTCAAAGATTTCGTATTACTTGGTTCCACAATCAACATCAATGGAAGCAGCAATCAAGAAATCAGATGTCATATTGCATTGGGCAAATGTGCTGCAAAAGACCTCTTTTAAGTGCTGAAGAGTAAAGAGGTATCTTTGAAGAGGTGACTCTAACCTAAGCCATGGTATTTTCAATAGCCTCATATCCATATGAGAGCTGGACAATGAATAAGGAAGGCCAAAGAAGAGTTGATGCTTTTGAGTGTGGTGTTGTCAAAGAATACTGAAAGTACCATAAACTACCAGAAGAACGAAGAAATCTATCCTAGAAGAAGTGCAGCCAGAATGCTCCCTGGAAGTGGGAATGGCCAGACTTCTTCATCTCACCTGCTTTGATCATGTTGTCAGAAGACACCATTCCCTGGGGAAGAATATGATGCTTGGTAAAGTGGAGGATCAGTGAAAAAAGGGAAGGCCCTCAATGAGATGAAATGACACAGTAGCTGCAATGATGGGCTCAGGTAGAGCAAGGATTGTGAGGCTGACGCAGGACCAGGCAGTGTTTCATTCTGTGGTACATAGGGTCACTATGAGTCAGAGTGACTCGATGGCATGTAACCATCATAACAATAACAAGGTTCCTAATGTCTGTATTTTTTCTTTTAACATACTATGTTTTATTGTTGTTGATGTTAGGTGCTGTCAAGTCATTTCCAACTCATAGTGACCCTATGTACTACAGAATAAAACAATGCCTGGTCCTTCACCATCCTCACAATCGTTCTCATGTTTGAACCTATTGTTGCAGCCATTGTGTCAATCCATCACATTGATGGTTTTCTCCTTTTTCTCTGACCCTCTACTTTACCAAGTAGGATGTCCTTCCTCAGGGACTGGTCCCTCTTGGTAACATGTCTGAAGTATATGACATGAAGCCTTGTCATTCCTCCTTCTAAGGAGCATTCTGGCTGTACTTCTTCCAAGATAAATGTATTCATTCTTCTGGCCGTCCATGGTATGTTCATACTTTGTATATCCCATGTTCTGATTATTAATCAATGTTTACAGCTATTTCTTCTCATTTAGTCATACCACATGAGCAAATGAGGATCTTGAAAACTGTAGTCCATCCATGTCATTAAGGCTGACTGTACTTTGAGAAAGCAACTCTTCCTCTGTCATATTTTGAGTTCTTTCCAACCTGAGGAGCTCATCTTGTGACACCATTATCAGGTAGTATTAGGATGCTATTCATATGTTTTCAATAGTCAATTTTTTTTTTTTTAAGATATAGATTGCCAGGTCCTTCTTTATAGTCTGTTTTAGTCTGGAAGCTCTGTTGACATCTATCCAGCACAGGTGACCCTGCTTGTATTTGAAATACCTGTAGTATATAGTTTCCAGTACCACAGCAACATGAAAATACAGTATGACAAACTGAGAGACGAGTACGTTTTATTAATGTTTTAAATTTGGTGTGGAAAGCTTAGAAAAGACAGAAAAATGTGGAGAAGGAATAAATTTCAAAAAAGGAAAATCACTGTATTCTCACCAGCCAAAGGAAGTAATTGTTGAAATTTTGGTTATAACTTTCCAGAAATGCTTTCTCTACATATCCATATGCATGTGCATTCTGTGCTGTAAATATAGAATGTAACCAATATTTTTTACTCAGCAATATCATGATCATTTTTGGGGTTTAGATATTATTCTCACAAATTCTTTAACAATAATAATAAATTTTGTGGACAGTTTTTCAATAATGGTACACAGCTGAGAAACTGCAGTGGTTAAGAGAAGTCAGTAGGTGTGGTATTTGTTGTTATTGTAATTGTATTGCCTTATAGCCGACATTAATAAGTGTGGAACCATAAAAGAGGTGGAGACCTATCTTTGAGTCACTAGTAGCTGACTCGGAAGATACAGTACAACTGTGCTGAACTGTACTTGATGAATAAGTGTTTCTACATATAAGAGTTGATTCAGATTAAAACTTTGTGGGTTTTTTTTTTTTTTTTTTTTTCAGGTAACAGGACTCATTGTCAGATTCTCTGTACAGCAAGAGGCAGAACCTGAGGAAGATACAGTTTCTGGTATACAGAGAACTGCTGCCACCTAGAGGATAAGTCTGTGGTGCAGGTGTTCACGGAAAGCCCGGGACCGCCGAAAGTGCTTTTTTTCTTCTATATGAATGCATTCCCTGCCTCCTTGCTTTCTTTTTCGTGTTCCTACTGGACTGCTGTATAATTTCAGTTTGCTTACAAGTTTACTAACTTCTTTAGTTACCTGGCTGTAATTTTTGTGCATGTGTGAAAGCCCAGATCTAGGACTCCAGAGGCGTTCCAGCCTTTCAGAAGCCTTAAATAATGAACAAACCTGACTTGGAGGAAGTACAGCTAAAATGTTCCTTAGAAGGAGGATGGCGAGACTTCATCTCATGTACTTTGAACATGTTATCGAGAGGGACCAGTCCCTGAATAAAGACATCAGGCTTAGAAAATTAAAGGGTCAACGAAAAAGAGGAAGCCCGTCAATGAGATGGATTGACACAGTGGCTACAATGGGCTTAAGCATAACAATTGTTGTGAGGATGGCTCAGGACCCAGCAGTGTTTTGTTCTGTTTGACTTGGGGGTCACTGTGAGTCAGAACCGACTCCACAGCACTTAATAACACCAACAACAATAGTAAAAGCTTTCTTCTGTTCCTGGAGGACTTATGTGTGAATATGCCACACATGATGGGGCATAAGGACTGCCTCAAAAGAATTATATAAATCACCCAGAGAGGCAATTAGAAAAATAAAGACCAATAGAATATCTCAAGGAGCCTGGGTGGTGCAGTGGTCAAGCACTCAGCAGCTAACTGAAAGTTCAAATCCACCAGCCACTCTGCAGGAGAGCGATAAGGCAATATGCTTCTATAACAATTTATAGCCTTGGAAACCCTATGGGACAGTTTACTCCATCCTGTAAGATCGGTATGAATCAGAATTGACTCCATGACAATGGGTTGGTTGGTTTCTTTGTATTTTGGTTTGTGCTGTTTATACAGTAGGTGACACAGGTAATAAATTATTTGAGCTGGGATGTACTAATGTTGTTGTTATGTGCCGTAGAGTCAAACCCGACTCATAGCGACCCCTCCTTGGGTTTCCGAGGCAGTATCACTACGGAAGTAGGATTGCCCAACCTTCCTTCCGAGGAGTGGCTGGTGGGTTTGAACCGCCAGCCATCTGGTTAGCAGGCAAGTGTCTTAGCCACTATGCTACCAGAGCTCCTGGGATGTACTAATAGATGTGGCAATCTACCTTCCTAAAGATCACAGCTTTGGAAACCCTATGGGATAGTTCTACTATGTCCTATAGTGTTGCTAGGTGTCGGAATTTGACTCAAGGCCAATGAGTTAAAGCATCTCAAACTCAGTGGGGCTCCTGAAATTGACCACTAAGGCCTTATATGAATCTTAGTGAAAGGATCTTAAACTATTCACAAGAAAATTGAGATATTAATCCTGAAGAAAAACTCTCCAGGATGGGAGAAATAGGTAAAGTATTTGCTGCTACCCTGTTTACAGGTGTTGACCACAAAAATTACACCCTGGACTTACAGAAATGCATCAAATAGGTTGTAGAAGTTAGTCTTTAGAAGATAGAACCTTTGAGGAGGTTTTAATTAGGAAAAGGTGACTTCTGAGCGGAAAAATTTCAGTTTAGACAAGAGGTAAAATTATATCTGACCAGAATAAAAGTTAAAACATGAGTTACAACTTAAATTTCAACTTAAATAACTAAATTATTCATAAAAGTTTAAACATATTTTCAATATGTTGTTGTTAGGTCCCATAGAATTGGTTCTGACTCATAGCAACCCTACGTACAACAGAACAAAACACTGCCCAGGCCTGCACCATCCTTACAATCATTGCTACGTTAGAGCCCATTGTCGCAGCCGCTGTGTCAATCCATCTTGTTGAGAGTCTCTTTTTCCCTGGCTGTCTAATTTACCAAGCATGATATCCTTCTCCAGGGGCTGGTCCCTCCTAACAACATGACCAAAGTACTGGCGATAAAGTCTGGCCATTCTCGCTTCTAAGGAGCATTTGACTGTACTTCTTTCAAGCAGATTTGTTCGTTCTTCTGGCAGTCCATGGTATTTTATTCTTTGCCAACACAATTCAAATGCATCAATTCTTCTTTGGTCTTCCTTATTCATTGCCCAGCTTTCACATGTATATGAGGCGATTGAAAAAAACATGGCTCTCTAATATAAACATTCTTTTAAAAAGAAAAGTTTTTAAATGAATAAAAGGAAAATTTAAGTTCCATTTAATGACCTGACCTCCACCCCCCCTCCCAAAAAAAGCCATTGAGTTAATTTCAACTCATAGTGACACTTTTGGACAGAGTAGAACTGCCCCATAGGATTGCCAAGGCTGTAAATCTTTATGGAAGCAAACTGCCACATCTTTCTTCCGCATAGCAGCTGGTAGGTAGGAACCACTGACCTTTTGGTTTGCAGTCGGGTGCCCTAACCATTACACCACCAGAGCTCCCTATAATGACTTAGTGTTCCTTTAAATTACAAAATAAAGAATACAGATAGGCCAATTAACACCCAACCAACACATAGTAATCACAAAAAGGGAAGGAAAAGACAAACAAAAGCAAGAGACTCCAGGTCTCCTTTCTTTTGTAAAATGATTAATTATAAGTCCCAAAACTCAAACCCACTGCCTTTGAGTTGATTACAAAGATACTAGCTTGTAATTGAAAAGGCTTTAATAAATCCTTTTAACCAAGATTTACAGGGTTTTTATAGTTATATATGAATAAAAAATAAAATATAATCTGAGTTTATGTAATAGTCTTACTCAAATACTTCATTAAATTATTTTATATATTTTATAAAGATAGCTTTATTTCTTCTTCGATTTTACCACATGAGAAATAAAAATGCAATCACGGCATTTTAGTTCATGTGAGAAATAGAAGTTATTTTTACAAAATGCTAAATTAAATGAAAGTTCTAAAATTCTAAGCATCTGCTTTATAAGTCAGATAAGCTATTGCTACTTACACTAATATTTTTATGTAGTCATAAATATGGATGTACAACTGGATTGAGTATTTATTTTCAGATCATCTTAGCCACTACACACAGAAGCATAAATCCTTATTTTCTCCTCACACAGCAGTCATCAAGTTTTCATCCCTATCATTGAAATTGCCTCCAGTCAAGGTTACCAATAACATCCATTTGGCAAACCCAATGGTCAACTCTTAGCAGTCATATACACTCAACCTTTCATCAATATTTGAACAGTTGCACATTCCCTCTTGAAACTATTCTCTTGGTTTGTCACAATCTTCTCATTTTTATTCTACTTCATTGTCCTTTCCTTCTGAGTCTTCCTTGTGTAATATTATTCCTTTGCTGGCTTTTAAAATGCTGAATGCCCCTGGATTTAGTTACTACTCAGTCTCTTATAATTTATGTTATACTCACTCCTTAGGTGATGCCTTCTAGTGCAATGTTTTAAAATACTAACATCTGTGTATACCAATGCCTCTCAGGTTGAAATCTTCTGCCCTATCTCTCTCTTGGTCCTAGATATATATATACACACACACACAACTACTTATTCAATATCCTGGGAGCTCTGGTGGCGTAGTGCCTAAGGCATTTGACTGCTAACCAGAAGGCTGGTGCTGGTAGTTTAAACCCACCAGCTACTTCTCAGAAGGAAGACTGGGCAATCTACTTCAGTAGAGATACCATCTCAGAAACCCAAGGAGGGGTTGCTATGACCCTACTTTAATATCTAAATTAATATGGCCAAAATAGAACCCTCAATTTGGCCTCATTGGTAATAGAATTGGCAGTATATTCCTGTGGTAGACTTCGGCCAGGCCCAGTAGTGTACTTGCAAAAAGAACAGAAAAGTAAATCACTATGCCACAGCAAAAAACTCTTTATGTAGTAGTAGGTATTCTTTTGTGTACTAACATGCTCTTCCTCAAATTTATTTGTTGTTGTTGTTAGATGCCATCGAGTTGTTTCTGGCTCATACTGACCATACACACAACAGTACAAAACACTGCCAGGTTCTGTGCCATCCTCACAATCATTGCTATGTTTGAGCATACACTATGTCAATCCATTTTGTTGAGTCTTGTTTTTCACTCACCCTCTACTTTACAAAGTGTGATGTCCTTCTCCAGGTACTGGTCCCTTCTGTTAACATGTCCAAAGTATGTAAGATGAAATATTACCACCCTGGCTTCTAAGGAGCATTCTGGTTGCACTTCTTCCAAAACAGAGTTGTTCATACATGCTAGTCTAATATATTAATCTAACTATTGCATTAGAGGTTAATTTCTAAAGCACTTGGTTTGTGGAAGGCTGTGGTCTACAGTGGGAAGCCCTAACTTCATTTTAAGTCTTGACACAAATTCAGATGCCTTTTGAGTTCTTTCTGACCATTAAAAAAGCAACATGGCTATGCTTAGACAAGGCTGGGGCAAGCTCAGGGAGGGACAGATTGCCCTCAGGCTCACACAAAGAATTGGGAACTTGTCTGGGCATGTCCTTAATGATTTACAAAAAACAGTTGCATGTCACCTAATTTGAGTTAAAAGTTGGGGGTGGTATTGTATTGTAGCCACCTTGTGGCTATGACTCAGGGTAGCATGGTCATGAGTTATATACCCTGATCACACTCAGCCCAGAAGCAATCTTGCAAACTTTTCTAACCTTCAGTTTTGTACATATCCCAGTCACGGTCCTTTCCCTGCTTCTGTAGTCCTGCCTGCAACAGTGATGGATTGTACCTGCCACCAATCATGACCTGTGATGATTTCCTTTGTTCACTACCATATAATGAACTCCATGACTATTATTATTGAATTCCATCGGCCACTATACTGTTGCTGTTGTTGTTATGTGCCATCGAGTCGGACCCGAATCATAGCAACCCCTCCTTGGGTTTTCAAGGCAATATCACTACCGAAATAGATTGCCCAACCTTCCTTCCGAGGGGTGGCTGGTGGGTTTGAACCGCCAGCCTTCTGGTTAGCAGTCAAGTGCCTTAGGCACTACGCTACCAGAGCTCCTGGCCACTATAC
>NW_006921619.1:10504059-10513051 GCF_000298275.1 Orycteropus afer afer
CGCAAATTCTTCTGCTAGTTGGGGTTTAGTCCAAATCTGCATCCTTTCCTTCAAGGCTCAGGGGTCCAAGATTATCTTCTGTGTCTGTATTTATTGGTTTCCCTTTTCTTTGTTGAAGAGGATCTGTGCAATCCTTCTGCCTAGTCCGCCATCTTGCCCCGCCTCCTCCGGGACTTGTTTTAATTTTCTTCAGCTTCAACTTGAATTTTCATATGAGGCATCGATGTTCTGTTCCACAGTCAGCACCTGGCTTTTATCTGACTGATGTTACTGAGCTTTTCTGTTGCTTCTGTCCACAGACATGGTTGATTTGATTCTCATGTATTCCATCTAAGGAGCTCTGATGACATAGTGGGTAAGACATTTGGCTGCTAACTAGAAGGTTAGTGGTTCAAACCCACCAGGTGCTCTGTGGGAGGAAAATGAGTCAATCTACTTCTGTAAGGATTTACAGCCTTGGAAACCTAATGAGGGTTGCTATGAGTCGGAATCAACTTGATAGCAGTGGGTTTGTATTCCATCTGGCAAGGTCCATGTTTATTAATTGTTGCTGTTGTTAGGCGCCATCAAGTCAATTCTGACTCATAGCAACCCTATGTACAACAGCACAAAACACTTTCTGGTCTGGCACCACCCTCACAATCCTTGCTTTGCTTGAGTCCATTATTGTAACTGGTGTCAATTCATCTTGTTGAGGGTCTTCGCCTTTTTTGCTGACCCTCCACTTTACAAAGCATGATATCCTTCTCCAGGGAATGGTCCCTTCTGACCATATGACCAAAGTAGGTGAGACAAGGCCTGGCCATTCTTGCTTCTAAGGAGAATTCTGGCTGCACTTCTTCTAGTATAGATCGTTCATTCTTCTGGCAGTCCACAGTATTTTCAGTATTCTTCACCAACACCACAATTCAAAGGTATCAACTCCTCTTTGGTCTTCCTTATTCATTGTCCAGCAGTCACAAGCATATGAAGTGATTGAAAATACCATGGCTTGAATTAGGCACACCTTAGTCTTCAACATGACATCTTTGCTCTTCAACACTCTAAAGAGGTCTTTTGAAGAAGATTTGCCCAATGCAATATGTTGTTTGATCTCCTGACTGCTGCCTGCATGAGTGTTGACAAGGATTGTTGTTGTTGTTGTTATGTGCCGTGGAGTCAGCCCGACTCATAGCGACCCCTCCTTGGGTTTCCGAGGCAGTGTCACTACAGAAGTAGGATTGCCCAACCTTCCTTCCGAGGAGTGGCTTGACAAGGATAGGTATTATTAAATCAAGGCTATTAAAGTTCATTTACAATTTAAGCAAACAAATTCCATTTTCTACTGTGAACTTATTCTGTAGATTAAAGAAACATTACAATATTATATTTATTTTGGGATACAAGGGAGATTAAACAGGAATGAATAGTGCATGAAAAATTTGTAAGTAATGTTGAGTATCTAAGGAAGATTTTTAATGTTTCTTATTGAACATAACAAGAGATTGAAACTTATAAATTACAGTTAATTATGACCTTTCCTCAAATAAGTCTTATCTCTTTTTCCTGATATCACCAGACTGTATACTGTATATATTCTTGATTCCTAACTTCTTAACTTACTGTGGAGGTAATTAGTAACTCAATACTTTGAAAATTTGAAGTGTTTGACATAATAGATATTTTGCTGCCAAAGCTTATTAAATAACACTGTAATTAGATCAAGACTTTTCAAAAGGATTTTAAATTAAATGAATATAAAGGCCTCCAGCAATGGGGCACTACACTTTGACTCTCTTCTTCCTTCAGGGAAGTCTTAAAGACTTTCCCAGAGACAATTTCAAAGCACCAGTTAGTTATGCATTGTCTAAACATTTCAATGAGTACAATGAGGAAGATGCCAGAGTGGCAGTTTGAAGGGGTATCCTTTTTGCCTAAAGACATATCAATAATTTTCACCAGAAACAACTGACAAGTGGTATTTTTCTAGCTAGTCACAGACCTCAGCAGACTTACAATTCATAATTCAAAACTGCAAGATCATCCCAAATTAACTTAGCACTCCTGACACACAAGGGTAGCTATGTTAAGGTCGGAGGCTAAAATTTCATTTTGAATCAAAAGTAACTTCTGTGTCAGGAATATAGCCTGTCATTCCTGTAACTCCACTGTACCCTGAGAAAATGACTTGGTAAACAATTTCAGAGAACAATGTGATACTCTTTGCTTAGAGGTTCTGTTTGTTCCCTAAAAAGCCAGGTCCAAAAGACTAGATGCTTACTCAAAACAGACTTCAGAATTATGCATGGCCCCCTGCAATCACTCAAGGTAGGTCTCATGATTGTTTCAAGGCCAGATATACCCAATATGATAATTATTTTGTAACTTTAAAAAACAAATTTAGAAACGTATGTTATCTCCTACCAATCAGATTTATCATCACCCAGTTTTGTTAACTATTCTAAATGTCAAACAATGCCTGAATCTTTACTGAATTCCCTTGCATTTTCTTATATAAACTCTTTGAACTGCGTCCTCCTTCGATAACTTTTTCAGAATCCTCTGGACTTTGTGATCCTCACTTTGCAAATAGCCTTACCTTTCAACAAAAGCTCTTTACTTTTAATTTCAACCAGACTTTGCCATTTTTGCTCTGCACCAACTGTAAGCCTTAATCTATATTGCTTCTGCCATGGTCTGGCTAATGATGACAGATTCCAATAGGCTTACAATCTGTCTGTTCCAGTGTATCCAACAGTCAGATGACATCAGGTGGTGTATATACATTTGTTTTAATAATTATGCAATTATTTTAATCAGCTTTTGAAAAATATAACAAACTAAACCTCTGATTTCATTGAGGTTAAGTAAGTGCAACTTGATTTGTAAAAAAATTAGGTACATAATTCAGATGGAACTCAGAGCAGAAAGCTGAATAAATGAACAATGATGATTTATACCAAGGAAACAAGGTCTATAAAATGTTGCTTCCTTTCTGCATCTACTCCACCCTGGTCTCAGCCACGACTGGGTCTAAGAAGCACCACTAACCAGCTCATGCTCCGGCCAACTTCAAGTTTGGGGAAATACAATATACACAGTTCACAAAAAAAATCAGTAAAAGTAACAATAATAAAGCAACTAATGGGAGCATAAACAGGAGGAATCTGAGTACAAAAGGACTGTTCTGCCGCAGTGAGCTTCATTCTTTAATGTGGTAAGGTTAGGAGAAATTTGATCTTTTAATTATTTTTATTATTAGTATTGTGTGTGCAATAAAAAATTAAGATAAACTAGAAGTAGAACTGCAGTTTGTTTTACTGGTTGGACATTGTGTAGGAGTCCCTAAACTGAGGCACTTGACCCTAGTAGAAAGGTTGGTCTGAGTCCAAGTCCAGACTCCATCTTAATGCTTGCTAATTCTTCTCACATTCTGTGACCTTTGTACAGACTTAAAAGCCTGTAACTAATAAAAAGTTTCTCTTTGTGGTTAAACTGAGGGATGAATGTTTCTGTGAGGGTCCTGACACTCCTAAGCTTATCAGACTTGTCCAGAGCCAACTGCCCTCAGGAAATATATTGTTCCCCTAGCTATTTTTTTTAACCAACTGTCCTTGGGAAAGAACGCTTTGTAGTTATCTTGTCACCACTCCGTATCCCCCTGTAGCCACATACTTCTGCAATTATCCTATATAACCAAACCTGATGACCCACATATCTCCAGAACAATCTCCTTTAGTTCCCTGCCTTGAGACAACCCACCTCTGGCTACCTTACCTCACCAAGCACCAATCATAGATTTTTACACTGTTAGTTCCTCACTCTACCATATAAATATACCCTTTCTCCTCCCCTTTGGGGAAGAGTTTGGTTTCACTCTGAGAGATCAGACATTTCCCTGGTCTACACTGCTTTCAAACCTTCAATAAATCTCTTTGCTTTATTCTTTGACAACATTTAAAAGTACCCCTTATTGAAAGCACCTTTGTATAAATCTCTATTTCAGCAAGTAGATGAAGGCCTACAAGCCTGAGGAGTAAAAATGGTCACATAACCTGGAGGGAACATCAACAGGTGTCAGTTTTTTGAACAGGAATAACAAGAAGTAATAAACTCTCTAAAAGAAATTAAAAGAGAATATCAGCATTATAGTCACTGTAGGAAATTCATAATAGTCCCCAACTTTGTAATCCTACTATTCATTTTTTTCTAGTTATTTGCTAACTCATTCATTCAAAACTATTTGAGTGCTTATTGTATGTGTAAGGAGCTTTTGTGGTGCAGTGCCTAAGCCATTTGATGCTCACCAGAAGGTCAGTGGTTCAAACCCACCAGTGGCTCCGTGGAAGGACTATGAGACAATCTACTTCTGTAAGGATTTACTGCCTCAGAAACCCAATGGGGGTCTCTGTGAGTTGGAATTCACTTGATGGCAGTAAGTTTATTGTTATTATTATTGTATGTATGAGGAATTACTGCCAGCAATGATAGAATATTCTTATTAATTCTTTTGACTTCAGAATTTGCCCTTTACCCATTGCCATTGTTGTACTGATTCTGATTTATGGTGATCCCAGATGTTAGAGTAAAACTGCCCATAAGCCTTTCTTGGTTGTAATCTTTACTGTCAGAGAAAACAAGGCAAATCCTCCATGACATGAATTGACACAATAATCACAACAATAGGCTCAAACATACCAAAGATTGTGAGAACGGCACAGGACCAGGCAATGTTTCATTCTGTTATATACAACAGAACCGCCCTCACTTCAGACAAGATGGCTACAAATCCAGGGGTCCCCATGACCACCCTCAGTTTTGTTAAAAAGACTCACAGAACTCACTGAAAGCTATTATACTCATGGTCATGTTTATTATGTTTTTTTATAGGAAATGGATATAAATCAGAACCAGCAAAATGAGAGATGCACAGAATAAGATGGTTCTGAGATAGTTCCAAACAGTAAGCTTCATTCATCTTTAGGACATGCTACCTGTTTGTGTGTCAACTTGGCTGGGCCTGGTTGAGTGGCTGGGTAGCTGGATGTAGTATTCCCCATGATGACACTGGTAATCAACTCCATGGTGGAATCTACTGTCAGCAACTGAGTAGCTGCCTTAGGGACATGGTCTGCTTCTTGCATATAAGGAGAAGCCTTGGGCAACAGTCTCTAGTTCATGGCACACTTGAACCCTGCATGTAGCCATGTCATTATTTAGCAGCCTGCCTGTGTTTGCCGACCTTGGGACTTTCAATGGACTTGAATTAATGGCCTGCCATGTGGTTTGGTAACATCAGACCTGTGCCATTTTATTTGTCAACCTTGGGATTGTTAGCCTCAGCAGCCAGTAGCTGCCTGGGTGAAGAGATGACTCTTGCTTCATTGGGCTGGGAACAAGAAGCAGAGCTGAACCCCAAAGTCGAGGGGCTTTCACACAGCCCCTAGAAGATGGTACTTTGAACTTGGACTTCTAGCCTCCCAAACTGTAAGAGAATAAACTCCTGTTTGTTCAAGCCATCCCATTTGTGGTATATTCTTGTCAGAGCGGTACTAGGTAACCAGAACATTACGCTTTCTGTATCAATATATGACAATCTGCATGAAGTATTGTCAACCCAGTAAGTTCAAATTAGCTTCAGTGTCTGCAGGTTTTATTGAGACTTCAGTAGATATGTATGATTAATTGAATTATTGTTCACAATAATGTGACAAGCATTTGGTGTTGATTGTATCATTCTTGCAACTTTTCTGTAGTATACAACATTTTAAATAAAAACTTGGCCCATCTCCAACCAGATCTAGGGAATCTGAGTGGAGGTAGGTGGGGGGCAAGGGCAGAGTTCATGGGTATTTGCATTAAAAAGATCTTCCAATTGGTTTTTATGCATTA
Source organism: Orycteropus afer afer (assembly GCF_000298275.1). Lineage (NCBI taxonomy): Eukaryota > Metazoa > Chordata > Mammalia > Tubulidentata > Orycteropodidae > Orycteropus > Orycteropus afer. Next base: position 10,509,931 of record NW_006921619.1, read on the forward strand.
ACAACCTGAAATATGTAGATGACGCAGCCTTGCTTGCTGAAAGTGAAGGTACCTTTTCTTTTCTTTTTTTTTTTTTAATTTTATTGTGATTTGGGTGAAAGTTTACAGAGCAAATTCATGTTCCATACAGCAGTTCACATATACTTTCTCTCATGACATTGACTGCAATCTCCCACAATGCAACAGCTCTCCTCCCACTTCTTCCCCATAGCCACCTCTTCCCTGTGTCCTTCCCTCCAATGTACTCCTGCTTGCCCCCCCACACACACACCAGCTGTCTCCCTGTGCATACACAGCCCTTCTATTCTCCCATGATTGATCTCTCCAAGAAGTATATCTACCTAATGTATATGTTCAGCCCATATGCCTGTCTTTTCTTTGGCTGGAAGCTGCAGGAGTGGATTCAATTCCAGACCTGAAGGGGAGCTAGAGGCCGTAGTCTCAAGGGTTCCATCAGGCTCTCTCAGACCAGCAAACCTAGTCCTTTTTTTTTTTTAATGATTTTGAGTTTTGTTCCACATTGTTCTCCCACTCTATCCAGGATCTCCTACATAGATACCCTTCCGAGTGGTTGACACTGGTATCCAGGCACCATCTAGTTCTTCTGGTCTTATAGTCATATAGGCTTAAGGATTGCATGGTGTACCAGTCCCTTGGACGAATTGTTTTCACATGTCTTTGGGTTTCTTCCTTTTTCTTTGCTCTGGATGAGGAGAGACCCATCATTGCATCTAGATGGCTGCTTCCAATCTTTTGAGATCCCAGTCATTACTTGCCAAAGTAGGATGTGGAATAATGTTTTTGTGTAGTATGTTATGCCAGTTGAGCTTGATGTCCCCTGTGACCATGGTCCCAAGCCAACAAGTCCAACTACTCACTTCTTTTTGGTAGCTGGCTGTGGCCAAGACGTGACTACAAACTTGTCCCTTGTCAGTTCTACTACATACATGGAAATTCTTACAGAACATACAAATACACTTGTAGAAATACTGTCTGCCAACCCTGTACATGGTCACAGGCAAACTTCTCCCTGCATAGACAAAGATAATTGTTCAGCCTGTCCACCTATCTATTCACTCACAGATCAATATTTGCCATAACTGACAACGCAGTACTCTATGTGAAAAAGGGTTCATCTTTGTTGTCTGTACCTCCCATGCACTTCTCTCTGTCTTTCTCTTCCTCAGTGCTACCGTGTTGATCACTCACATTTGGTATATTGCCCTTCTCTTCATCCAAATCAATCCATATCTCTACCTATATGGCAGTGTTCCCTCCCCTCCCCTCCCACCCCTGGTAACCAACAAAGAAAATTTCCTTCCATATATAAGCTTTTCCTTGACTTTTTACAATAACAGACTATTCTGGTTACCTAGTGCTGCTCTGACAGAAATATACCACAAATGGGACGGCCTTAACAAACAGGAGTTTATTCTTATAATTTGGAGGCTTTAAGTCCAAGTTCAAAGTGCCAGGCTCTAGGGGCTGGGTGAGAAAGCCCCTCAACCTTGGGATCCATCTCTGCCTCCTGCTCTCTGCCCACTGGAGCTAGAGGCATTTCTTCACTCAGACAGCTTCTGGCTGCTGAGACTGAGAAGCCCCAAGATTGACAAGTAAAGAGTCACAGTCCTGATGTTACCAAACCACAAGGCAGGCCATTAACTTCAGTCCATTGTAAGTCCCAAGGTCAGCAGAGTATAGCAGGCTGCCGAGCAACAACATGGCTCCATGCAGGGTCCAAGCGTGCCATAGGCTAGAGACCATTCTCCAAGGCTTCTCCTTATATACAGGAAGCAGACTACATCCCAAAGGCAGCTACTTAGCTGCTCACAGTAGATTCCACCATGGAGTTGATTACCAGTCTCATCATGGGGAATACTACCACCAGCTGTCCAGCTACTCAACCAGACCCAGCCATGTTGACACACAAACTGAACTACCACACAGACTAATACAATATATTTGTCCTTCTGTGATTGACTTATTTCACTCAGCATACTGTCCTCCAAGTTCATCCATGTTATGCGGTGTTGTGCTGATTCTACATGATTCTTTGGGGTTACATAGTATTCCATTGGGTGTACATACCATAGTTTGGTTATCCATTCTTCTGTTGATGGGCATCTAGGTTGTTTCCACTTTTTTGCTAGTGTAAATAGTGCTGCGATGAACATGGGTGTGCATATATCTGTTCTTGTCCTGGCTCTCACTTCTTTAGGATATATACCTAGTAATGGAATGGCTGGGTCAAATGGTATTTCTAACTCCAACATTTTAAGGAATCATCATACTGCTTTCCACAGTGGTTTTATCACTTTACAGTCCCACCAGCAGTGTATGGGAGTCCCAATATCTCCACATCCTTGTCAGCATTTGTTATTTTCTGCCTTGTTGAACTTTGCTACTAGTGCTGGAGCAAGAGGGTATCTCATTGTTGTTTTGATTTGCCTCTCTCTAATGGCTAATGATCGTGAACATGTCTTCATGTGTTTGTTGGCTGCCTGAATATCCTCTTTGGTGAAGGATCTATTCATGTCTTCTGCCTATTTTTTAATTGGATTATTTTTCTTTTTGTTGTTGAGGTGTTGGAGTTTACTATAAATTCTAGAGATAAGTCACATGTCAGATATGTCATTGCTGAATATTTTTCCCAATCTGTAGTTTCTCTTTTTACTCTTTTGGAGAAGTCTTTGGAAGCACATAAAAATTTAATTTTTTTTCATCATCTTCTGCTGTTTGTGCATTTTGGGTTATGCTTGATAGTCTATTTATGCCATATATTAGGGCCCCTAAATTTGCCCCTATTTTTTTCTTGAGGAACTTTATAGTATTAAAAAAAAAAAGACCAAAACACTGGTGTCGATGTTTTATGACTCATAGAAACCCCTCCCTGAGTTTCCAAGGCAGTATCTCTAAGGAAATAGATTGCTCAGTCTTCTGAAGAGTGGCTAGTGGGTCTGAACCACCAGCCTTCTGGTTAACATTCAAATGCCTTAGGCACTATGCCACCAGAGCTCCCACTTATAGTATTGTTGTTGTTGTTGTTGTTATGTGCCGTCGAGTCGGCCCCGACTCATAGCGACCCCTCCTTGGGTTTCCGAGGCAGTATCACTACGGAAGT
>NW_006921619.1:10514406-10566701 GCF_000298275.1 Orycteropus afer afer
TTTGGTATCAAGGTCATACTTGCTTCATAAAATGAATTTGGGAGGAGTCCATCCTTTTCTATGTTCTGGAATAGTTTGAGTAGGATCAGTGTCAGTTCTTCTCTGAACGTTTGATAGAATTCTCTGGTGAAACTGTCTGGGCCAGGACTTCTTGTGTTGGTAATTTTTTTATGACCTGTTCAATTTCTTCTTTTGTTATGGGTCTGTTCAAATTTCCACCTCAGTCTGTGTTAGTTTATGTTAAGTAGTGTGTTTCTAGAAACCTGTCCATTTCTTCTAGATTTTCAAATTTGTTGGAGTACAGTTCTGCATAGTATCCTGATACTATCTTTGTAATGGTTCTGTTGTTATGTTGTCCAACTCATTCTTATTTGTGTTATTTGTATTTTATCCCTCTTTTCTTTTGTTAAATTTGCCAGTGGTTTGTCAATTTTATTAATTTTTTCAACAAACCAACTTCTAGTCTTGTTGATTTTTTCTATTGTCTTACTATTTCCTGTTTCATTGATTTTTGCTCATATCTTTATTATTTCCTTTCCTCTGGTGACTGTAGGCTTTTCTTGCTGTTCTTTTTCTAATTTTGGGGAATGCTGGGTTAAGATGTTGATTTTGGCTTTTTCTTCTTTTTTGATATGCACATCTATTGCTATAAATTGGCCTCTGATCCCTGCTTTGGCTGTGTCCCAAAGATTTTGGTATATTGTGTTTTTATTCTCATTTGATTCAAAGAATTTTTTAATTTCATTTTTTATTTCTTCTATTACTTACTCATTTTTAAGGAGGGTGTTTTTTAGTTCCCATATTTTTGCTCTTTTTCTGTTCATCTTCCTATTGTTGATTTCTAATTTTATAGCATTGTGATCTGAGAAGATGCTTTACGGTATTTCAATATTTTAAAATTTATTACAGCTTGCTTTATGGCTTAACATAAGGTCTATTGTGGAGAATGTTCCATGTTTAACATAAGGTCTATCGTGGAGAATGTTCCATGTGCACTGCAAAAAAATGTATATTGTGCTGTTGTTGGGTGAAGTGGTCTGTAGATGTCTATATGGTCAAGTTGGTGGATTGTATTGTTTAGTTCTTCTGCATCTTTGTTGAGTTTCTTTACAGTTGTTCTTTCATTGAATGTGGTGTATTAAAGTCTCCTACTATGACTAAGGAGTCATCTATTTGTCTTTCCAATTCTATTAAAGTCTAACTTATATATTTTGGGGCTCTTTCATTGGGTCCATAGATATTTATTATCGTTATATTTTCTTGTTTGATTGATCCTTTAATCATTATATAATGTCCTTCATTGTCTCTTATGTCTTTTTGTCTTAAAGTCAATTTTATCAGAAATTAATAGTGTCACTCCTGCTCTTTTTTGGTTGTCATTTGCTTGATATATCTTTTTCCAACCTTTAATTTTCAGTCTATTTTTGTCTTTGTTTCTAAGGTGTGTCTCTTGTAGATAGCATATTGATGGGTTTTGTTTTCTTATCCAGTCTGCAACTCTGTGTCTCTTGAGTGGTGCAGTTAATCCATTGACATTCAGTGTAACTATTGACAAGTATGAATTTGTTACTGTCATTTTGTTATATGTCTTTTTGTGGTGTTTCTTGTTTCTTTGTTCTGTATAATTTTCTGTGCTGAGCTCATTTTGTTTATGAATTGTGTTATCATTTCCTTTGTTTCTGTTGTTTTTGCTAAATATTTGTTCTTGTCCTCTTTTTATTGTGATGTGAAGGTTTATCATTTTTCTTTGAGGTTACCCTGTGATTTTTAACTTTTTCCCTGAGTTTAGAACAGTCCATTCTATCTTGCAACTCTCTTGACTTCCTCATCATTTAGAAGTTCTGTAACTGCACTATTTCTTCCTTCTTTTTGGTTTGTAGTTGTTCTCATTTGCAAATTGATGTTTTGATTTCCCTGTTTACAATCTTGTAAGCTTATTTTACTTTAGACACTTCTATAATATAACTGTGTTGTTTTCTGGGTCATGTCATCATGTGTACTAATGGTCACTTGTTTGCTATTTTTGGTTCTCTGTTCAAAGGACTCCCTTTAACATCTCTTGTAAGGTTGGTCTGGCTTTAATACATTCTCTTAATTACTGCTTATCTGAAAATCTCCTAATTTCATCATCATATTGGGGGACAGCTTTGCTGGGTATATAATTCTTGATTGGAAATTTTTCTTTTTCAGGGTTTTATATATACCATGCCATTGCCTTCTTGCCTGCATGGTTTCTGCCAAGAAATCAGAGCTTATTCTTACTGGTTGCCTTTTGTAGGTAACTTTTCATTTTTCCCATTCTTGCTCTCAGGATTCTTTCTTTGTCTTTGGTTTCAGTGAGTTTGATGATGATATATGTCTTGGTGATTTTCTTTTGGGATCTATCCTGTTTGGGGTTCATTGGACTTCCTGAATGGATATATTCTCATCTTTCATCATATCAAGGAAGCTCTCTTCCAACAAATCTTGGACAATTTTCTCAGTGTTTTTTTTTTTTTTTTCTCTTCCTGTTCAGGAATTCTAAATAACATAGGTTTTTAGATACCTTTTGTTGGTATCCCACATGAACCTTAGGCTTTATTCATTTTATATTGATCTTTTTTCTGATTGATCTCTTTCTAGAGAAGTATTCAGGTATTTGTTTTCAATCTCATTAATTCTGTTTTCCATTGATTTGATTCTCCTCCTTTGCCCTTTCAATGTTTTATCTTTTTCTGAAAATTTAGTATTAATCTTCTGGATTTCTATCTGCAGATTTTGTATCATTTCTAATTTTTTATTTGTTATTTTGTTCTTTGGTATTTATTTCCAAAATTGTTCTAGGGTTTTGTCCATGTTTTCCTTAATTTTGTCAGTGTCTTCCATGATCTGTCCCTCAATTCACTGAAGGTATCTAAATATAATCATTTTGAATTCCTTATCAGGGAGTTCCAATGCTGCTTCTTCCTCAGCGATGTGTTCTGGGTCTGTATCCTGCTGCCTTGTTTCTATTGCTTTATCTTGCTTCATGGACTGTGATGGTCTGCTTTTTCTGAGACATTGTGACTTTGTTGTGTTTATATTTAATTGGTGATTGTATGTTGGAGTGATTCACCCAGGATTTTCATTTTTTTTTTTTTTCTGGTTGTATCTGTGTAAGTAGGGTACTGTCCTCCTCTATTTACTAGTTGACTGCACTTATACATTCACCATCAGTTTCCTGGTGGGTGTGGTAGAGAATGAGAGTGGCTGCAAAGTTCTCTGTTAACTGTTTGTGAATAGCAGTTAAGGGTGAGTCAGGCTCTTATTGGTGGTCATGTATTGTTGGCCAGTTGGTGTAGAAGGAAGTGATGGCTCTCACTCAGTAAGCAGAGCTGCAGGAGATGCAGGTGTGGTTGGGTGGTATTGGCACTGTTGCTGTCTCCCATTCAGACAAAAACAACAATAGAAAAACCATCAAAAAAAAGTAAAAGCAAGAAGACAAAAAACATACACTGCATAAACAAAGGGACAATCACCAAAAAGAGAAAAAAGAAAGATGGAAAAAAAAAAGAGGAGAGAGAGAGAGAGGATAGACAATAAATGAGAGAAAATATTTAAAGAAATACTTTAAAAAGACAATAAAAATATGAACATCAAAAGGGAAAGGAAAAAAAAAAACTGCAGTATCTGCGGAAGGAGGAATAAGAGAAAAGAGGTAGAGTAGGAGAATAATGATGAAAAAATGGGAAAAATGCAAAAAAGAAAAACAAAGAATAGGGAGAATTACAAGAAAAAAAAACCATGGGAACCAGGAAAAAGGAAGAGAGAAAAAGCTAAAAACTAGAACCTGGGAATGGAAGAAAAAGGAATAGTAACATAAAGAACAGAAAAAGAAATAGTAATAATAATTTTAAAACAGACAAAAACAAACAAACAAAAAATAAAATAAAATCTGGGCAGGGCACCCAGGCTCCATCAGAGCACACAGACTGGGATGGAATTCCTGCTGGTCTGAAGGTGGGTGGGAGTGATGGATGGCCTCACCTCCGTTCACCAAGAGGGTGTGGGGTATAAGAGTAACAAGAGGAATGTCACACCTTTCCAATCCTCAGTGTCTGTAGTGTCTTTGAAGTCCCAGCAGGTGCAGCCTATTCTTAGGTCCCTGGAATCTGAGAGAACGCTGTCAGTTTAAATATCCAAAATGGTCAAACTGCTCATATACCCTCAAAATGGACAACCAAAAGTCCACAGCTCAGCCCGTCTACCTCTTTGCTGCTTCCCCTTTTATTCACCAGCCACCAGTGCAGTTCTCTGTGCTGCTCCTAGCTAGTGAGGCTGATTTTTAGGTTAATTCTTAGGTCCTAACACCACTTGGCAATATCCAAGCTGTCCATGCCATCAGGATCATTAATAGTCTCCCACTCCAATGTCTCCTTTTTTGGTGTTTTCATGCAGGTTCTTCTACTAGTTGGAGTTTAGCCCACTTCTGTATCCTTCATTTCACAGCTCAGGGCACCATGATTATATTCTGTATCTGTGTTATTTGGGTCCTCTTTTCTTTGTTTAAGAGGGTCTGTATAGTTTGTCTGCCTATTTTGCCATTTTACCAGAACCTGAAAGTGAAGATGTCTTGAAGCACTTATTGAAGAAGATCAAAGACTACAGCATCAGTATGGATTATACCTCAACATAAAGAAAACAAATATCCTCACAACTGGACTAATAAGCAGCATCATGTAAGTGGAGAAAAGATTGAAGTTGTCAATGATTTCATTTTACTTGGATCCACAATCAATGCCCATGGAAGGAGCAGTCAAGAAATCAACTTGTGTATTGCCCTGGGAAAATCTGCTGCAGAAGACCTCTTCAAAGTGTTAAAGAGCAAAGATGTCGCTTTGAAGCCTAAGGTGCACCTGACTAAAGCCATGGTATTTTCAATCACCACATATACATGTGAAAACTGGACAATGAAGAAGGAAGACCACAGAAGAATTAATGCATTTGAATCATAGTGTTGGTGAAGAATATTGAATACATAGGCCAGAAGAATGAACAAATCTGTCTTGAAAGTACAGCCAGAATGCTCCTTAGAAAGCGAGAATGGACTGACTTATCTCTTGTGTTGTTGTGTTATGTGCTAAGGTTGGGCAATCCTACTTCCGTAGTGATACTGCCTCGGAAACCCAAGGAGAGGTCGCTATGAGTCAGGGCTGACTCAACTCGACGGCACATAACAACAACAACAACACAAGAGATAAGTCAGGCCATTCTCACTTTCTAAGGAGCATTCTGGCTGTACTTTCAAGACAGATTTGCTCATTCTTCTGGCCTATGTATTCAATATTCTTCATCAACAATATGATTCAAATGTGTTAATTCTTCGGTGGTCTTCCTTCTTCATTGTCCAGTTTTCACATGTATATGTGGTGATTGAAAATACCATGGCTTTAGTCAGATGCACCTTAGGCTTCAAAGTGACATCTTTGCTCTTTAACACTTTGAAGAGGTCTTCTGCAGCAGATTTGCCCAGGGCAATACACCAGTTGATTTCTTGACTGCTCCTTCCATGGGCATTTGGTCATATTGTCAGGAGGGACCAGTCTCTGGAGAAAGTTATCATTCTTGGTGTGGTAGTTAAGTTTGTGTGTCAACTTGGCTGAGCCATGGTTTTGAGTGGCTGAGTAGTTGGATGTAGTTATTCCCAATGATGAGATTGGTAATCACCTCCATGGTGCAATCTCCTTTGAGCAACTAAGTAGCTGTTTTGGGGTGTGGTCTGCTCCCAGTATATAAGAAGCACTTTTGAGGAAGGTCTTTAACTTTTGGCACATCTGGATCCTGCATTTGGCCAAGTCTTCATCTGGGTAGCCTGCCATGTTGCCTGCCAATCTTGGGATCATGCCCTGTTACTTGTCAATCTTGGGTTCTTCAGCCTCAGCAGCCAGCAGCTGCATGAATCAGAAAAACCTCCAACTCTAGTGGCCCTAGAACAGGAGGCAGAGTTGAAGCCTAAGTTCAAGGGTCCTTCACCCAGCCCCAAGAGCTAGCACTTTGAACTAAGACTTCCAGCCTCTTAAACTATAAGAGAATAAATCCCTGTTTGTTAAACCATTTATATGTGGTATTTCTGCTATGGCAGCACTAGAGAACCAAGACAGAAATTGGTACCAAGAGTGGTATGCTGCTTTAACATATACTTAAAATGTGGAAACAGGAGTGGAGTGTGTTGTTGGACTCAAGATCCCTGCACTGAGACCGTGGCAAAGAGACCAACAGAGAGACAACAGTAGAGCCGAGAGACCAGCAAGAGACAGAGCTACAGGCTTGCCAGCACATGGAGCAAGAAAGCTGAATACCTTTGGGCAGGATGCTTCCTGTCAGAGTGGGTTGCCTCTGGGCACTAATTGGAAGAAGCTGAGATAACAAGGCAACAGGAAGCAGAGCTACCTCATCCTCAAAGGGCAAGACCATTGCCTCTGAGAGTGGAACCACCACACCCTTCTAGGTTTTGAGACAGATCTTCACTAACTTGGTTCTGGAATGTAAGGCTGCCATAAATGAGGGCCAGTGGGATGGGGCCATATCCACTTCCCAAAAGCGAGGTGGTGGGGCTGCCATGTCCCTATGAGATTGTTCTCTGTCCTGTAGGGTCACTGTCAGTCAGAATTGACTCAATGGCAGTGGGTTGAGTTGGATTTGGCATTCATTCTTGGTGGGAATGCAAAATGGTATAATCACTGTGGAAAACTATGGAGCAATTCCTCAAAAAACTAAAAAATGGAACTAGCATACAACCCAGCAATTCCACCCCGGATATAACCAAAACACTAGATAGAAACTATCAGTTAGTTTATGTTAATTATGGAGGAACAAGAATGAGAATAGTTACATATCTTGAAGAATGTAATTGGTGTCACTAAACTGTACATGTAGCAATTGTTGAATTGGTGTATGCTTTGCTGTGTATATTCACAACAAAAACAAAATTTAAAGGAAAAAATATTATTTAAAAAAAAGTCACATTCTTCCAAGATGTCAATCACCTGAAGCTGGAAAGTATTTTCATTTAATACTGCAGGGAGATAGTTTTTAGTTCCACTGTCCCAACTCTCAAGTTTTTCTCCTTGGTACTAAGGCCAAAGTGTCAATTGACATCTATCTGTCCATTTTCACTATTTTTTAAAAAACATGATTTATTTTATTTTGATTTTGTTATTGCTGAGAGTATACACAGCAGAACATACACCATTTCTAAATTTCTACATGTACAATTCAGTGGCATTAATTATATTCTTCAAGTTGTACAACCATGCTCACCTTCCTCTCAGAATTGCTCCTTTCCCATTGACATAAACTCACTGCCCCCTAAGTTTCCTATCTAATCTTTGGAGTTGCTGTTACCAATTTGTTCCCATGTAGATAGTTCTTAAAAGAGTACAATGCTTAAGGTCAACAATCTTTCCTAGTTAAGCTGAACAACTGTTTTGTTTTAAGAAAACTTTAAGAGATAGTTTGGGTTTAAGGTGTAAGGTTTAAAGATTATCCCAGGCCAATAGTTTCAGGGGTTCATTTACCTTCCATAGTTCCAGAAAATCTAGATTCCACGAGAATTTGACAGACAGTGTTTCACTGCTATTCATATGGTTTTCCCTGGTCAATTTTTTGAGAAGTAGATGGTCCCTTCCTTCTTCCCATTCAGTCTTAGTCTTGAAGCTCCACTGAAACTTGTCCACTATGGGTGACCCTGCTGGTATTTGAAGTACCAGTGGCATAGCCTCCAGCCTCATAGAAGCATGCAAGCTATGACAATAAGACAAACTGACAGATGAGTGGTAGGTCTGATATAGTACTAGAAAACTTTATAAAGAGCCATGAAACATTGTCTGATACAGTGCCAGAAGATGAACCCTTCAGGATGGAAGGCACTCAAAATACAACTGGGGAAGAGGTGCCTCCTCAAAGTAGAGTTGATCTTAATGATGTGGATGGAGTAAAGCTTTCAAGACCTCCATTTGTGGATGGGTCATGACTCAAAATAGGAAGAAACAGCTGCAAACATCCATTAATAATTGGAACATGGAATGTATGAAATATGAATGTAGGAAAATTGGAAGTTGTAAAAAATGAAATGGAACACATATTGATACTCTAGACATTACTGAGCTGAAATGGACTGCTTTTGGCCATTTTAAATCAGACAATTATATGATCTACTATGCTAGGAATGACAAATTGAAGAGGAATGGCATCCCATTCATCATGACAAAGAATGTTTCAAGATCTATCCTGAAATACAATCCTGTGATAGGATAATACCCACATGCCTACAAGGAAGACCAGTTAATACTACTGTTATTCAAGTTTACACACCAAGCACTAAAGCCAAAGATGAAGAAACTGAAGATTTTTACTAACTTCTGCAGTCTGAAATTAACCAAACATGCAATCAAGATGTACTGATGGTTACTGGTGATTGGAATGCAAAAGTTGGAAACAAAGAAGAATCACCAGTGGTTAGAATCACCACCTTGGTGACAGAAAGGACACCTGAGATAGTGTGTTAGACTGGGTTCTCTAAAGAAGCAAAACCAATAAAGCTTATATATAGAGAAAGAGAAATTTATCTTAGGAAAAGGTTTCACACACTTATAGAAGCTGGCAAGTCCCAAGTTCTTGGATCAAATGTCAAGCTGGAGGGTTCTTCTGATTCACGCTCCTGCAGGGGCTGATTAGCTCAAGGTTGGCAGGCAGTATACTGGCTGTTGATGCCAAAAAATAATGAATCCAAGATCTCCAGGCTGAATGGTGGATTGTCTGCTCACAGTTGTAGGCAGCACAACAGAATCCTGATCCACAGAAGAGGGTCTCTTTTCTCAGGATGTCTATAAATATACTGGAAGCAGGCCACACCCCTAGGGAAACTCCCTTTTAATGGATTGGCTGCTCAAAACATACACATCTGATCCCATCATTGGAACAACCCACATCACAATTGCTTAAACCACATAGAATTGTGGTCCAGTCAAGTTGACACACAGCTCCAACTATCACAGTCCACCCCTTGTCAACTTGGCAGTTGTACACATCTTCTTAACCATATATAATCTCTAAATAAAGACAATTATAAAGTCATATTTGCACCTAACATGATACGCTAACACATGTACAACTGAAACACATTAACCTTATTTACATTGCACAGTTCATAACATAAGGAAACAAAAATATTTGATGCACATATACAATGAAGAAATATAACAATCACAGTCCTCATTTCTGCAACTGGTCACGTGGTCATAGCTGATATTCAGAACTACCTTCTTCCACCACCCATTCTGTATTTCCCTTGCCCTCAGCAAGCACCTCAGCTGGTGGTGGTTCTTTGCCTGGTGGGGCGACCCAAACTTTCATTCCTGAAGGGCCTGGGCCATTAGTAGTCATATCAGAATTGGGCTTTTGAGTTTTCCATTGACTTTAATCACAGAGCATGGTAGTACTAAAAGATGTCCTAAAGAATCTCCTGTATTCCAGACAGTCTTCTTTACCTCCATTATGTAAATGTCAATCTGATATCCCCTTGGTAATCAGGATCTATCACACTAGATAGTACAGTAATGCCCTTCTTTGTCTGTTGATCCAGAGGCATAAGGAAGCCAAAATGGCTGGGTAGCATTCTTAATTTCCACTTCAATGCAATCAGTAGTGTCACCAGGTGGGGGGGTTCCTCTCTTTGGGACTAAGATCTCCAGACACACAGAGGATAGGGTAGCAGGGATAGGAAGCAAAAATTTTTTGAGTGGGTCACTAGGAGTAATAGTGAGTGGTACCATTCCCGTTTCCACCCCTTGGTTCCTGGACCCATGAATCCTGGGTATTGGAGAAACAGTACCATATATTGGTTGCTGGTTTAGAGCATATAGAGACTCCTGGAAAACATTGCCCCAATCCTTCAAGTATCACTACATAGCTGGTGCCGTAATTGTGTTTTCAGTAGGCCATTCCATTGTTCTATCAAGCCAGCTACTTCAGGATGATGGGGAACATAGTAAGACCAGTAAATTCCGTGAGCATGGGCCCATTGCCACACTTCATTTCCTGTGAAGTAAGTCCCTTGATCTGAAGCAATGCTGTGTGGGATATCATGACAGTGAATAAGGCATTCTGTAAGTCCATGGATGGTAGTTCTGGCAAAAGCATTTGAGTGCAGGGAAAGTAAATCCATATCCAGAATAAGTATATATTCCAGTAAGAAAAAAACACTGTCATTTCCATGATGGAAGTGGTCCAATGTAGTCAACCTGTCACCACGTTGCTGTTTGATCACCCTGAAGAATGGTTCCATATCGCGGACTCAATGTTGGTCTCTGCTGCTGGCAGATTGGGCACTCAGCCATGGTGGTAGCCAAATCAGCCTTGGTAAGTGGGAGTCCATGTTGCTGAGCCCATGCATAACCTCCATTCCTCCCACCATGAGCCTTTGTTCATGAGCCAATTGAGCAATGACAGGAGTAGCTGGAGAAAAAGGATGGCTGGTTTCCACTGAACGTGTCATCCTATCCACCTGATTGTTAAAGCTCTCCTCTGCCAAGGTCACCTTTTGGTGGGCATTCACATGAGACACAAATACCTTTACTCCTTTGGCCCATTCAAAGAGATCTATCCACATACCTCTTCCCCATACATCCTTGTCACCAATCTTCCAATCATGCTCCTTCCAAGTCCCAGACCATCCAGCCAAGTCATTAGCAACAGCCCATGAATTTGTATATAATTGCACATCTGGCCATTTTTTATTCCATGCAAAGTGAACAGCCATATGCACTGCTCGAAGTTCTGCCCATTGGGAGGATTTCCCTTCACCACTGTCCTTCAAGGAAGTCCCAGAAAGGGGCTACAGTGCTGCTGCTGTGCACTTTTGAGGGGTGCCTGCATTTCATGCAGAACCATCTGTAAACCAAGCACAAGTTTTCTCTTTCTCAGTCAACTGATAATAAGGAACTCTCCATGAAGCCATAGGTGCAGACTGGGAAAGGGAAGGTAATGTGACTGGAGTGGAGACCATAGGCATTTGGGCCACTTCCTCATGCAACTTACTTGTGCCTTCAGGTCCTGCTCGAGCCCGACCTTTGATATACCACTTCCACTTAATGATGGAGTGCTGCTGTGCACATCCAACTTTATGACTCTGTGGGTCAGACAACACCCAGTTCATGATGGGTAGCTCAGGCCTTATGGTAACTTGGTGGCCCATAGTTAGGTATTCAGTCTCTACTAAAGCCCAGTAACAAGCTAAAAGCTGTTTCTCAAAAGTAGAGTAGTTATCTGCAGAGGATGCCAGGGCTTTGCTCCAAAATCCGAAGGGTCTGTGTCGCAATTCACCAATAAGGACTTGCCAAAGATTCCAAATAGCATTTCTATCTAATACAGACACCATTCTGGGTTGGTAATTTAATTGGCATTGTAATTCAGCCATCCTTACAATAAGACTCTGGGTTTGGTTTTCGGCAATATCGGCTCTGTTACTAGAAGAAATAAGGGTTTCTTTCAGAGCACAACTGGAAATATTGAGGTCTTTTATGTGGCGCTTAAGTTGTGACTCAGCAGCCCTGAGCTCATCTCGCTCTTTCACCACTTTGTCTAGTGTAACCAGGACCAACAAACCAGCTTCCTTCTACTCCTCATGCTGACAAAATTGCAGAAAAGTATCAAAATGCAATTACCCAGAGCCTCACTTCTCACAAGTACTTGATCTATTGGTGGTGCTATTTTGCATATTAATGTCGCCACCTCATGCCACAGATTAGCAGGTCCCTCTTTACTAACAGGGGCAGGGTCACCAGTGCCTTTACGATTAATCAAATTGGAGAACCAATTTAGGAAGTCCATCCTTATGATTTTGTCTCTCTAGAACCACTCCTGGTACCAAATGTGTTAGACTGGGTTCTCTAGAGAAGCAAAACCAATAAAGCTTATAGAGAGAGAGAAAAAAAAAAAGAGAAATTTATCTTAGGAAAATGGTTCACACACTTATAGAAGCTGTCAAGTCCCAAGTTCTTGGATCAAATGTCAAGCTGGAGGCTATTCCCGACTTATGCTCCTGCAGGGGCTGATGAGCTCAAGGTTGGCAGGCAGTATACTGGCTGTTGACTCCAACGAATGATGAATCCAAGATCTTCAGGCTTAATGGTGGATTGTTCGCACACAGACAGTTGTAGGCAGCACAACAGAATCCCGATCCACAGTTGTTGTTGTTGTTATGTGCCGTCGAGTCAACCCCGACTCATAGCGACCCCTCCTTGGGTTTCCGAGGCAGTATCACTACGGAAGTAGGATTGCCCAACCTTCCTTCCGAGGAGTGGCTGGTGGGTTTGAACCGCCAGCCTTCTGGTTAGCAGTCAAGTGCTTTAGCCACTATGCTACAGTAGAGTGTCTCTTTTCCCAGGATGTCTATAAATATACTGGAAGTAGGCCACACCACTAGGGAAACTCCCTTTCAATGGATTGGCTGCTCAAAACATACACATCTGATCCCATCATTGGAACAACCCACATCACAATTGCTTAAACCACACAGAATTGTAGTCCAGCCAAATTGACACACAGCTCCAACTATCACAGATGGTATGACAGAATTTTGCAAGACCAACAACTTATTCATTGCAAATACCATTTTTCAACAACGTAAATGGTGGTTATACACGTGGACCTCACCAGATGGAATACACATGAATCAGATTGACTACTTCTATGGAAAGAGGCAATGGAGAAGCTCAATATCCTCAGCCAAAATGAGCCAGGAGTTGACTGTGTAACAGACCATCAATTGCTCATATGTAACTTCAAGTTGAAGCTGAACACAATTAAAACAAGTCCATGAGAACCAAAATACAACCTTGACTATATCCCACCTGAATTTAGAGATCATCTGAAGAATCGATTTGATGCACTAAACACCAATGACCAAAAACAAGATGAGTTGTGGGATGACATGAAAAACATCATATGTGAAGAAAGCAAAATGTTGTTAAAAAGACAGAAAAGGAAGAAAAGACCAAAACAGATGTCAGAAGAGTAGCTACAGGAAATGGGAGAAATGACAAGATAAAAAAGCTGAGCAGAAGGTTTCAAAGGGCAGCTTGAGAAGACAAAGTAAAACATGATGATGAAATGTCCAAACACCTAAAGTTAGAAAACCATAAAGGAAGAACATGCTTGGCATTTCTCAAGCTGAAAGAACTGAAGAAAAAATTCAAGTCTTGAGTTGCAATATTGAATGATTCTATGGGCAAAATATTGAATGAAGCAGGAAGCATCAAAAAATGGTGGAAGGAATTCACAGTCACTGTACCAAAAAGAACTGGTTGATGTTCAACTATTTCAGGAGGTAGCATATGATCAAGAACCAACGGTATTGAAAGAAGAAGTCAAAGCTGCACTGAAGTGATTGGCAAAAAATACGTCTCCAGGAACTGACAGACTATCCATTGAAATGTGCTGGAGAAGTGCTGGAAGTGCTTACTTGTTGATGCCAAGACATTTGAAAGACAACTGACTGGAAAAGAACCATATCTGTGCCCTTCCAAAGAAAGGTGATCCAACAGTATGTGGAAATTATTGAACAGTATCACTAATAGCACATGCAAGTAAAATTTTGCTGAAGATCATTCAAAAACAGTTGCAGCAGTATATTGACAGAGAACTTCCAGAAATGCAATCTGGATTCAGAAGAGGACATGGAATGAGAAATATCTTTGCTGATGTCAGATGGATCTTGGCCGAAAGCAAAGAATACCAGAAAGATGTTTACCTGTGTTTTATTGACTATGCAAAGGCATTTGATTGTGTGGATCATAACAAATTATGCATAACATTGTGAAAAATGGGAATTCCAGAGCACTTAATTGTTCTTATGAGGAAACTGTACACAGACCAAGAAGCTGTCCTTCAGTTAGAACAAAATGATACTGCATGGTTTAAAATTAGGAAAAGTGTGAGTGAGAGCTGTGTCTTTTCACCATACTCATTCAATCTGTATGCTGAGCAAATATCTGAGAATCTGGACTATATGAAGAAGAATGCAGCATCAGGATTGGAGGAAGAACCATTAACAACCTGTAATATGCAGATGACACAACCTTGCTTACTGAAAGTGAAGATGATTTGAAATACTTACCGATGAAAGATCAAAGACTACAGTCTTTAGTATGGATTACACTTAGATATAAAGAAAACAAAAATCCTCACAATTGGACCAATAAGCAACATCACGATAAATTAAGAAAAGATTGAAGTTGTCAGGGATTTCATTTTACTTGGATCTACAATCAACACTCATGGAAGCAGCAGTCAAGAAATAAGACGATGTATTGCACTAGGCAAATCTTCTGCAAAAGACCTCTTTAAAGTGTAGAGAAGCAAAGATGTCAATTTGAAGACTAAGGTGTGGCTAACCCAAGCCATGGTACTTTCAATTGCTTCATATGCATGTGAAAGCTGGACAATGAATCAGGAAGACTGAAGAAAAGCTGATGACTTTGAGTTGTGATGCTGGTGAAGAATAGTGAAAATACCATGGACTGCCAGAAGAAAGAACAAATCTGTCCTGGAACAAGTGCAGCCAGGATGCTCCTTAAAAGGAAGAATGGCCAGACTTCATCTCACCTACTTTGGTCATATTGTCAGAAGAGACCTTTCCCTGGAGAAGGATCTCATGCTTGGTAAAGTAGATAGTCAGTGAAAAACGGGAAGGGCCTTAACAAGATTGACACAGTGGACTCAAAATATAGCAAGGATTGTGAGGATGGGATATGACCAGGCAGCGTTTCACTCTGTTGTACATAGGGTTGCTATGAGTTGTAGTCAACTTGATAGCACATAACAACAACAATATGAGAATTTGAAATTCTACTCTGGATTTTCCCCTCTTCCATCAGGATTCTTCTATAGAATCTTTGATCAGAATGTTCAGTAATTGTAGCTGGGCACCATCCAGTTCTTCTGCTCTCATGGCAAAGGAGCAGTTGTTCAAGGAGGTAATCAGCCACCTATTCTATTTCCTCCTCCTATTTGTGACCTTCCTTCGTCTCTCCTTTAAGGTTTTGTTATTGTTTTGTCTTGTATTACTAACAAACTTTTACTACTGTTTTACATAAATAACGCACACATTATGTGGGTTTTTTTTTTTTTTTTTTCAAACCAGGCAACTCCTGCTTGTTAGCTCCCTAATGTGTGTTACATGGGTGTGTGTGATTTACGTGGGCTTTTTATGTATGAAAAAAAATAATTCCTTGGTCCTCTGGTAAATATTGCCTAATATTTGCTAAAGGGACCAAAGATGTACCAATGTTAGATGGGCTTAGAATGATCTGCTGTGGCTACTGAAGAGCAAAACTAAACTAAGTGGCTCACACTGGGAAAGAATCTTTGATTTTTAGTATTATTTGCTGTATAAATGATCTCACACACTCCAGATTGACACAGAAACATTTATAATTGACTTTGAGAAGGGTATCTAGTTTTAGATCCCAGGCAAGTAGAAAAGTGTATCTTTTCAAGGAAGGTAAAATGCAAATGTGGTTAAGCACAGCTTTTTTTAGAAACATATTGTAGGGCTGTAGGCAAAGTGGGCCTGGTATTGACTATTATGAAGCTTTCTTACCTAGAATTCCCTTCAGCACTTATAACTTAAGCCCTAGAGTTTACCATACTATACCAGTATGGAGGAATTGACTAAACCATGGTGACAGAATAGGACTGTGCGCCCTATGGTTTTTAATGGCTGACTTTTGAGAAGCAGATCACCAAGCCTTTCTTCTGAAGTGCAAGCTCTGTGGCACAGTGCCTAAGGCATCTGACTGCTAGCCAGAAGGCTGGTGATTCAAACCCACCAGCCACTCCTCGGAAGGAAGGTTGAACAATCTACTTCAGTAGTGATACTGCCTTGGAAACCCAAGGAGGGGTCGCTATGAATTGAGTCTGACTCGATGGCAGGGCATTTGGTTTGGTTTCTTCTGAAGTACTTCTGAACCTCTCATCTTTAACAGCCAAAGCATTAGTACCACCCAGGGGCTCCACCCTAGAGTTTGTTATTGTTGTTGTTATGTACCTTCCAGTTGGACCCAACTCATAGCGACCCCTCCTTGGGTTTCCGAGGTGCTACCACTATGGAAGTAGATTGCCCAACCTTCCTTCTAAGGAGTGGCTGGTGGGTTTGAACCACCAGCCTTCTGGCTAGCAGTCAGATGCCTTACACTATGCTATCAGAGGGAGCTCTGGTAGCATAGTGCCTAAGGCACTTGACTGCTAACCAGAAGGCTGACGGTTCAAACCCACCAGTCACTCCTCGGAAGGAAGATGGGACAATCTACTTCCGTGGTGATACTGCCTCGGAAACCCAAACAGAAGTCGCTATGAGTCGGGTCCAACTCAACTGCACGTAACAACACCACAACAACATGCTATCAGAGCTCCTAGAGTTTGTTGTTAGTTACCATTAAGTTGATTCTGACTCTAGGCGACCCATGTGTGAAGTGCAGAAGTGCTGCATAGGATTTTTAAGGCTGTGACCTATTGGAAGCACACTGTCAGGCTTCTCTTCCACGAGTCTCTAGGTTGGTTCAAACTGTCAACTTTTTGGCTACTTGACCAGTGCATAACCATCCGTATTACATTTAGCCCTTATTTCCTTTTAAGAGACCTTTGGAAATCCCCCCAAAGCATCTAGCAGTACTGCTAAACCTAAAGAAAACACTCAACAGTTAAGAATTATTTGCTGATTGATATTACCCTATAAACTCAAGTGAATGCAAATGCTTGGCCACTTTTCTGATTTAATGTTGTCTTTAATTTCCATTTTTTTTTTTTTTTCTTCCAGTAGACTCTGAATGAGACAATAAGAATCTCTGACTACCACACTCAGAAATGTCTGGCGTCACCTCAAATCTGCATTTGAGTATTGCAGGGGGTGGTGGATGAGAAGCAGTATCACTAGACTTAAGAGCCAAGTCAACTTTGTCATTTTAGTATTTTAACTTTTGTCACATTTCCTGGCCATAATAATAATGATCATATAGTTTTCTTTCTTTTCTTTAAAGTAGCACTATAGCCAAATATCTTCTATATTATAGAGGATTACTAAAAGTACATATTTCCAGTCATTAGACTTCAGGCTACTCTCCTGAATTGAGAAAATGTTTTCCTGAGTATTAGTGATGATACCTTACAGTGTGGGTAAAAGGATTGTATTTTAAAGTTACATAACTCTATTATTTTTAAATTACTTTAACTTGGCTGGGTTGGGGCTACAGTTGAAAACCCTTGGAACTTAAAGAATCATGCAGTTTATTTAAGCAGCAAAGGTTGTACTGCTCTCAATTTCAATAAACCAGCGTTTATTAGCATTAAAAAAAAAAAAAAAAAAAGACCACAACCAAACCCACTGCTATCAATTCTGACTCAGAGTGACCTTATAGGACAGAGTATAACTGCCCCACAGGGTTTTCAAGGCTGTAAATCTTTACCACGTCACATCCTTCTCCCAGGGAGCAGCTGGCGGGTTGGAACCTCCGACCCTTAGACTAGCAGCAGCTCACTGCTTAAACCACTGCCCCCGCTCCGCTGGAAAAAGATGTGGCAGTCTGCTTCCGTAAGATTTCAGCGTTGGAAACTATGGGGTCACCAGCAGTTGGAATGTACTTGAAGGCAATGGGTTTATTATGGATAAGTAATTAAACTTCAGACATTTGAAAACACGACCAATATAGGCAGAAAGCAAAACCTATCTAGTTCCAAAGCAGCGTGTGGAGCTGTAAAAACTGGAAGCACCCATTTAGATGCCCGCATTATAAGGACAATTGCTCTTCCTTAACTTTTATCCATTTGCAAAAGTTTATAATGATAATTCTAATTATCAAGTAAACCTGCTAAGATAGGTTAAAATTATTACCATTAATTTTAAAAGAGCAAGAGGAAACCAGAAGCAACATGAAAATAGTTGGCTAGTCCAGAAACACTTGCAAATGACACCATACTTTTTTTTTCTCGCCTTGTAAAACGTAATGATAAACCGGGTTTTCCGGGACGTGCTAGGTTACCACCTTTTCCCTACCGGGAACTTCACAAGTTCAAGACCTGAATGGATGTTAAACGATCGGGATAAAGGCCAGGTGGCTCTTTAGCGTCAAATTAAATGGCGGTACCAACAGGCGAATAACCCAATTCCCCTCCAGCGCAGAATGTAGACTTCCCGACGCTCCGACACCCGAGGGCAGGCCGCGAACTGCGAGCTAGAACCCACTTAACGAGGGGGAACCCCGGGTCGACTAGCGCGCAAAGCGCCCCAGGCTGCGCCTCCCAGAGTTTTGCCCTGTCTCCCCGGGCCCGCCTCTGCGTCAGGGACACGGAAACCCCGTAGGAGCAGGGCGGGCGGGGAACGCGATTCTTGGAGTTCTCCTGCTGCAATATTCTTCCGCTGTACATTAAAGAGTCCCAGCCCTTCCCCAGGGTCCTGGAATTTCCAATTCCCCTGAATTATCAAGGAATCACAAAATTTGGATTTTCTCATCAACTTGCACAAGCTTTTATTTGAGGTAATGACCTCAGGATTAAAATTTCGTGTCCGATCGAAGATCGAGAGAAAATTCCTCCGCAGGAAACGGGTTCCGGCCGCGAGCCTATAAAAAACGGGTGGCGCGGTACTGCTGTCTTTTCAGTCAGGCGCTGAGTGGTTTTTTGGACATGTCTGGTGGCTCCGCGGATTATAACAGGTATGGCGATTTTTCGGTGATTGTGCTTGTGGTGAAAGTCATGTGGCGCCAGAGAAGGTTGTAGCACACGGCGTGGAGGCAAGAAACTCTGGATTCATTGGTGTTTCCTTGGGGCTTAAGCACCCCTGTGTCCTTCGAGAAACTTCCATGGTGGGTAGGGCCCCAGGTTGCGGGGAGACTGGGCACAAGGGTATTTAAAGGAGTGTTTAAAAGGGTGTCTTTTCTCGAAAGACGTTCCGAAATGTCAGCCGTTTCCTTTTCCCGTGCGGAGCACGGCATTTAGCCGTGTCGCAATCCACATTCGGTACATGGTAACCGGGGCCTGGAACTTTGATGTGCGGCCAACAGCGCGAGTTGATTTCCCAGGTTTTGCTTGGGGTGGGAGAGGGTGGCAGCTGCTCCGACGCCATGGCCCGAAGACGACGGGATCGTGCGGGCAACGAGGGTCCCGGCGAACCGTTGGCATAGACCTCGCAGGGCCGCTTCGCCGCGTCAATCACCCGGCTTGCGCAGTGCGAGGGGCGGAGCTCCGGCGGGGAGCTCTCGCGAGAAGCTCCGCTGCCGAAACAGCGTCTAAAGCTGGGGCCTGCAGGACCGTGCTGTACCGTGGGACCTTTTTGGGCGCCTCACCCTGTAGGGAAGGGCGCACCCACCATTTATATTTGCTTGCTCAGAAAATGCACACATAGGGGAGGGTAACTTGGGGAAACAAGTGGCATGCCAATGTATTTGTGAAGGGCTGTAAGAAAGGTGTGGTTGAGCCCATTTAGGGTAAAGGTGGCATGGTAAAGGATTTCTAATTGCAGTATTTTCGTCAGCAGAGAACATGGCGGCCCTGAGGGAATGGACCCCGATGGTGTCATCGAGGTAAGAAATGTGTGTGGTTTTTGGAACTCTGGGAAGATGAGATTGCTACTCCTATTTATTTTTATTACTGTTTTTTTAAACAGAGCAACTGGAATGAGATTGTTGATAATTTTGATGATATGAATTTAAAGGAGTCTCTTCTTCGGGGTATCTATGCTTATGGTTTTGAGAAGCCTTCAGCTATTCAGCAGAGAGCTATTATTCCTTGTATTAAAGGTAAAGGAAAACTTTGGCTTGCTTAGAAAATGAATTGCTTTACATAGATCCTTTTCCTATGACAGGGAGAATGACCTGTGGGGGACTAGCATCTATTTGTATTTCTTAAAGTGAAATGATGGCATTCATCTTTCGGGACTGACCTGAAATGAGGAGAATACTCAATGCTGATCACTTAACGACTTGGGCATAATTGATGTTCCAAATGGAATACATGGTGTGAAGTAGAAGTGATGGTTTGATGGTGGGATCAGTAAATATGTATCCTACTTTTTTTAGGGTATGATGTGATTGCTCAAGCTCAGTCAGGTACTGGCAAGACAGCCACATTTGCTATTTCCATCCTGCAACAGTTGGAGATTGAGTTCAAGGAGACCCAAGCACTAGTATTGGCCCCCACCAGAGAACTGGCTCAACAGGTATTGATAGTGTAGTTCAAAACTGCTTGCGTGTTGCGTAGGTTTCAAAACTGAAGAATTTTAGTTAGCGTAAATTGTTCCTATCAGAGCCCTTTTAATTGTCCGTTTGTTGCTGCATGCAGGGAGTTCTGTAGGTAGTTGAACAGGAACTAGGTATGCAGATAACAGTTGTAGAGTGGTTTCCCAACAGATTGAGAAACATTTCTCTTTAGGGTGGACCAGATGTGTACCCGTTTTTAAGTCTGAAAGCAGTTGTGCAGCATGAAAACTGCAGTGACATGTTAACATTGGACTCAGTAGTTTGATGCATCTGTTGCATGCTCTTCAAAGCACACAGTTACATTGGGATTGAAGTAAATCTTTTAATAAAATAAGCTTTATTACAATAAAAACTAAGGCACAGTATACACTATGAAATTTTAAAAACCATTTTATCTAGTTGTGATTATAGAGCTGCTTTTGTTATTTACACCTTTCTACACATTGACGAATAATACAGGATACATTATTGATGTATTTTTAGCTGGTATTTGTAGGGAGACAGGATGCCTGGTTTGAATAGGTACAAGAATGAGACATTTTAAGGAAATTCTATCTTGAAACAGTTCAATCTACATTTTAAGGTTGAAAGTAGTAACGTGCTGTGCATGCATGAAGGCTGTTTGCAGATGAGCTATTTGGTATTGTTTTTTGGAATTTTAGTCAATAGAACCTGGCGATTCTGTAGGATAATAATTAGGGCTTTTGGCTTTCAGATCCAAAAGGTAATTCTGGCACTTGGAGACTATATGGGAGCAACTTGTCATGCCTGTATCGGTGGAACAAATGTTCGAAATGAAATGCAAAAACTACAGGCTGAAGCACCACATATTGTTGTTGGTACTCCAGGGAGAGTATTTGATATGTTGAACAGGCGGTATCTTTGTAAGTATTGCGTTTTTAGAGCATGATTTGGTTTTACTATTAATAACTAAGGGAAGTCAAATTGTATCCAGGAATGATGGCAGGATGTTGTTTTTCACAGCTCCAAAATGGATCAAAATGTTCGTTTTGGATGAAGCAGATGAAATGTTGAGCCGAGGGTTTAAGGATCAAATCTATGAGATTTTTCAAAAATTAAATACAAGTATTCAGGTGAGCTTTATTTTAGCCTTGTCATAGCTGGAGATAGGGTGTAATGCAGGTACTGTTAATATTATAAAAATAAAGGTTTGTAGGTTGTCGATCTGCTTCGTTGATGCGTATCTCACTAGCTCAACTTGGTAGTAAGACATTTTTCCTTCAGCATTGCTGTGAAAGCCATGTAGCGTACTTGTGTGCCAACATATAATCATTGTCTTTTTTTAAGGTTGTGTTGCTTTCTGCCACAATGCCAACTGATGTGTTGGAAGTGACTAAAAAGTTCATGAGGGATCCAATTCGAATTCTGGTGAAGAAGGAAGAATTGACCCTTGAAGGAATCAAACAGTTTTATATTAATGTTGAAAGAGAGGTAATTTGCTTAATTGCTAGACATAAATACATAGTTTTTCCTTCTTGTAAAAGCACTGTGCTAAAATTACAGAAACTAGGACCATGTTTTGGTTTTTGTAATAATGCTAGCAGAGTACACACAAGAAGAAAAGTAACTGCACTAGATCCGAAAGACTGGGGTGGACCTCTTTCTTAATGTCCAGTGTCCTTTGTCTTAAGGTTTGGTGCGATAATGTTAAGCAGCCTGCTACAATGGAGTTCTAATGAGAGTTGGAAACTAACTAACTTTCTTTCTTTAAATATTGTAGGAATGGAAGTTGGATACACTTTGTGACTTGTATGAGACACTAACAATTACACAAGCTGTTATCTTTCTCAATACAAGGCGCAAGGTGGATTGGCTCACTGAGAAAATGCATGCCAGGGACTTCACAGTTTCTGCACTGGTAAGAGTTCTATACTTAGTAGCACTAAATTGAAATGTCTTTTCATTAAAGCAGGATTTAGACTACAATATAGCTGCTGAGTGCTGTGTTGTCGTTCCCCCTGCTTACAGTAAAGTTGTTTCTTATCTATCCCTGTCTGCTGTGCTCCTGTAGCAGCCCAGGGACGCTTGGTCTCATACATATCGATGAAATTAAATATTGACTTTGATTGGTGATTCTTGAATTAAGGTTCATTAATTTGCAGCATGGTGACATGGACCAGAAGGAGAGGGATGTGATCATGAGGGAATTCCGATCAGGGTCAAGCCGTGTTCTGATCACTACTGACTTGTTGGTAAGGGAATTCCTTTCTCCTTTAAAAAAAAAAGTTACCAAAAGGTATTTTTGGGCAAGGTTTTGTTTAGTAACCTTTACCAATTTGGGCTATTTGGGAGAGTAAAGAAAAGACCACACTCCACAGTGGGCTATACCACTTAGTATAGTTTGCTACTATTTTGTGGCCTACATTATTTATGTGAATATTAACTTTTTTGTGAATTGGAATTCGACCATATACCATTTTGTATTTCAGGCTCGTGGAATTGATGTACAACAAGTATCTTTAGTTATAAACTATGACCTACCTACCAATCGTGAAAATTATATTCACAGGTGAGTAAATGGCATCTTGACTTAAAATAAGGTGAAATAAATACACATATTGCTGTGATTTTTTTTTTTTTTCCCCTGAAAGGTAACATCAAATCTGGGAATTGATTTAGTAAAATGACCTTATAACTTAAGATGGAATTAAAGTTTTATTTGGGAAGATTTAGGTTGGTCAGAACCCAGTGGGAAGACTGGTCAGATACAGTGGGAAAACAATGTGTTGCCTAAATTGTGGCGTTTATACATAGTAATTAGGTTTTAAATATGTTGGTCCTAGCTTGAGGTTTTTTTTAGTCATGTTGCTCTTGTGTCCATGTGCTTTCTTGATCATGATTCCTCTATGCTTGGGATTTTCTTGGTGTCTTCTGGTAGCAATTTGAGTGATCCCTGGTTTAGTTATAGTGGCTTTATCCCTAAATAAATTGAATTGTACTTTGTTATATGATGTAAAAAAAGACTTTTTAAAAAATACAGGAGTCGATAGCAGCAGTTGATGACGAGATGGCGCTCAGAAACGGCGTTGACGTAATTTAGGACGTGGAATCATAAGCGAAACAGCACACTGTTTGAATAAAGAGCGAGTCGGTATTTATATTTGTTTTTCTTTTGTCATGATTATTTGATATTTTAAGTTGCTCCAGTCAAGGCATTTTTTTGTGTATCAGCCTGTTAGGTGGTTTTGTATTGTCTGTTTTCTATCAGAAAGGTAGAGAGATGTTTTGGAGGTTAAACACGTTTGAGTAATTTAGTTTACAACGTGTGAGACAAACTGAGCAAAAAAGCAGTGATAAGTTTGGGTTACCATACCAAATACTTGAGTTTTCCCACTGGAAAAATGATAGGTTTCAGTGAATAGTTAACCTTGCAGCATTTACATTTACAGTTCCAGAAGTGCGTCGAAATGGATTACATAACTTCTTTTTGTTTCATCCCTGGTGTTTACATCTGTCCCAGGCTGACATCTGCTCTTGGCTGGCCCACTTTGGTATGGGCTTTAATTCACTACCCCAAACACAATACTGTCATCTGCTTTATAAAAAATAATGCTCAAGACACCTGATAAAAATCTCATTTTGCAGCCAGACAGCCTTTGTGAATCCCTTTGGCACTAACTGCAAAGGAAGACTTTCTCCTCTAGATATTTTGAATAGCAGCTAGTGCTCCAATTAGAAGCACGAACTATAACCTTGGTAAAAGTAAACAGCAGCTGATGGTTAAACAAGTGGATCGGCATGTGCAGTGTTTGAGAAGTAATATTCTGATGGCTGATTTTTTTTTTCCCCCCTACACAGAATTGGCAGAGGGGGTCGATTTGGGAGGAAAGGTGTGGCTATAAACTTTGTTACTGAAGAAGACAAGAGGATTCTTCGTGACATTGAGACTTTCTACAATACTACAGTGGAGGAAATGCCAATGAATGTGGCTGACCTTATTTAATTCCTGGGATGAGATAGTTCTGAATGCCGTGCTCGCTGTTGCTGAATAGGCGATCACAACGTGCATTGTGCTGCTTTCTTTGGGAATATTTGAATCTTGTCTCAATGCTCATAACGGATCAGAAATACAGATTTCGATAGCAAAGCGACTTTAGTCGTGAGCTCTTGTGAGGAAAGTCACTGGCTTTATCCTCTTTAGAGTAGACTGTTGGGGTTGGGTATAAAAAAGATGGGGTCTGTAAAATCTTTCTTTCTTAGAAATTTATTTCCTAGTTCTGTAGAGATGGTTGTATTAGATGTTCTTTATCATTTAATAATATACTTGTGGACTAAAAGATATAAGTGCTGTATTAAATCAGCCAATTATGTTAAACTAGCATATCTGCCTTTATTGTGTTGTCATTAGCCTGAATAGAAAGGCCTTTAAGACTGATTTTTTTTTTTTCTAGAAAGCATTTGAATGCATTTTGTTTGGTATTGTATTTATTCAATAAAGTATTTAATTAGTGTTAAGTGTGAACTGGACCCTGTTGCTAAGCCCCAGCAAGCGATCATATCCTAGGTAGGGTTAATCCCCCAGTAAAATTGCCATATTGCACATGTCTTAATGAAGTTTGAATGTTAAATAAATTGTATATTCACTTTAAAGTTGAATTTGGGTCATTTTTTAATACCATAACATAACAGTTAAGCACATTGAACAACAGTGAGTTAACAATTCTGAGTTAATTGTTGCATCACAGTAGCACAAAGGCTGATCAGCTGTAGATGTTCATCAGCACCATCTGCTAAGCATTTATCCACTTCCTAAAAGAAACAGAAGGAAAGCGGTATTAGTAGTACTTTTTCAGGTGTAGTTGTTAGACTCTGTGAAGGGGCCTACTTACTTACCGCAATCTTTTCTGTAATAACAGACTTCTGTTTATCAGAAAGGTGGTTTTCTACAATCACATCGTGAAACTGGTTTATGAGCTGAGTTGCTGCATGACCTTCATCTATCAAATCCTGTGTAACGAAAATTGACATTTGCTATGTTCTCTTGTTTCTCCCTTCCCAGTAATAAATTGATTTTTACCTTCACTACAGCTTCTAGTTTGTCAAAAGAGCCACTCTGACATGCAGCAAATACTCGATCAATTGTGTCAGCTGGTATTACCTAAAAAATAGGTATTGTTTTTGGGTGAATTGAAAATGGCAAGGAGTCCGCCGAGTTCTACTTTGTTATTTTGACTCTAAGCTTAAGCATACTTTGTCCTCTGACCTGAATCTACATTAAGCAATCTCTTTACGTGCAAACTCTTGAGCACCAAATAGGTGCAATAGCACACAACCAACCACCATCTATTTTATTTGCTGCTTTTAGTTTTTTGCCACTTAGGTTGCTTGGTTCTGTGTGTGAAATACACAACACTTACTCTTTCTCACCAGGGAACTGGAAATATGTATGGTAATAGCACTCTTAATGATTTGTTGTACAAATTGGATATGCCTCTTGCTTCTTACATATGAAACTGGCAGAACAAATTTTATGTGTTGGGACAGATACTTGAAATAAAGGCCATAAAAGCTTGTAGGTGGTTGAAACGTAACTTGAAGTATTTTTTATCTGGCAAACTGAAAAGGATCAATTCTAGTATTAAACTACTCTGAAAGCACTGATATTCCCAGATTATATCCTTATTACACCATTGTATTTACTTAGTACAATTCTTGGCACACAGTAACCATGCAGTAATAATATACTTGGGTGAAAATCAAAAAGCCACAAAACTAGTATCCACAAAACTAAGAAAGTGCTCTTACCCCAGCAATGTCTGTGAGGACTTTCTCTGTGACTTCCTTTCCACCTGTTAATCGAGTAGCACTTTGAAGAAATGTGATGGCTTTTCTTAAGTCTCCTTCTGACACTTTAACCAGATAAGCTATTCCCTTAAGAGAAAGAAAGTTATTTTTTAACCTGTGATAGCCAATTAAGGTTTTTTAATAAAAGCAAGAGGAAAACAC
This sequence comes from Orycteropus afer afer, assembly GCF_000298275.1. Lineage (NCBI taxonomy): Eukaryota > Metazoa > Chordata > Mammalia > Tubulidentata > Orycteropodidae > Orycteropus > Orycteropus afer. Next base: position 10,540,641 of record NW_006921619.1, read on the forward strand.
TATGGCTAGAGTCAGTGCACTATGGCTAGAGTCAGTGGGGAAAAAACTTAAGGTTTTTGGAAAACTAACATTGACAATTTATGGAGAAAGCCATCAGTCCAAGGGAAGGATTAGAGATTTCTTGCTCTGAAAGAAATTACAGAGCCAAAGAGATGTTCCACGCTCCCCTATTTTTTTTTTTTAAATCATGTGAAGTAAGTGAAGGGGAAAAAAACACTCTTAAAGTCTGTTATATAACAACGAGTAAGGCGCTAGAAATGCTTTATACCAAGTTAATTCTTGAAGTGGGATATTAGCTAGGAGACTAAAATCTTGTTACACAAGATGTGTTGTTGCAGTATTTGTGTTACACGTATGAAACCATCAGTTTTTAGTTTTTGAAATATGGATAGATAATAAGCCAGCATTAAATGACGGACCTAATTGTAACAAAGGCTGAACCTTAAATTCCTAGATATCCCAGCTCATTAATTTGCTTGAACTAGCATCAGGATGGATTACGGGCGTTTTCATATTCGTTAGAGGAATCAGTAATTATACTACCATTACCTCATTGCTAATTTTGACATTTTCCTTCTCAGCAATGTCTAGTAATCGCTGCTGTTGAGTTTTATCTGACAGAGGTTTGAAGCGGAATTTAGAACATCTGGAGGTTAGGGGTTCAATTATACTGTAAAAGATAAGATCAGAAAAAGCAAATCGGTCTAAAAGAATTTCCCAAAAGAACTCATTACTCATTAGTATTAAAAAAAAAAAAATTAAGATTTGATGGAAGAGAAATTAAAGAAATGTTGCCTTGAAAAAGTTACTAAATTTGTTCTCTATCTAAATGGGGTTATCAAAATTAGGCTGCCTAGCATCTATCTTCAGGGCAGTGTACTTACCGACTGACATAGTTACAGATGAGACAGAAACGGGTGGTTTTGGACTCTTTCTCCATGGTACGTCTTAAAGCTGCCTGAGCAGCTGAGGTCATGGAATCAGCTTCATCCAGAATCACAATCTTAAAAGGAGGACATGGTTTCCCACTGATTCGGAGAAACACATGGGAGTTCAGCATTAAGTAGTGTATACTGTTTTTATTAACAGCTTTATTGGGATATAATTCACATACCATACAATTCACCCATACAGTTCAGTGTGTTTTTTGTTATTTGTAGTGTCATGCAACCATCACCTGTTTTTTAAAACATTTTCATGACTCCATAAAGAAACCCGATGCCCATTAGGAATCACTCTTTCAACTCCCTGAGCCCTAGGCAACCACTAATGAATCTACTTTTAGTCTCTATACATTTACCTACTCTGGATATTTCATGTAAATGGAATCCTACTCAATGTAATAGCACAAATTAGTTACTTTCTACAAATTCTGAAGTATGTTCTGATAATAAAATTTACATGTTATGTCTAGGTTCCAAAAATTTAATTTTGGAACTTTTGGGACCTACGGAGTGTAAGGTGCATAAATATGTCATATTTACCTCAAGGCAGTTCTATTACAATTCTTCATAATTCCTCCTTTCACTCTAAAGTTGTTCAAGTTTGAACAAGAATGTTTATGGTTATCCTATGAAACACATACTGAAGTTTAAGTTATCTGACGGAAAAGTTTCCTTTTTTTTTTCTTTTAACTTTATGTTTTCTAATGCAATTGCAAAAATCAGGATTTTTTATGAGTATGCCACTAAACTCAAATATGATTACTACATATTCCTTAGACAAAATACCCACAGAAACCTTGACAGCTATGCAATTTAAAAGTTACTATAAAAATCATTCCTGGGCTTCAATAATTTAGATAAAAATACAATCTAACAAAAAAGAAATGGGAAATTTGGCACAAACTTGTAAAACAAATACAGTGGCATGCCATGGAGAAGAGAAGACATGCTTGCTTACTCTGAACGACTTCCTGACACAGTTAATTGAGCAAAATTCTTCACTTTCTCTCGAACTACTTGTATTCCACGTTCATCAGATGCATTTAACTCAAGAACTCGCAATCGAAAAAGTTCAGGCCTATGTAAAAATGAAACAAATATGAGACATTATGCAGCCTAAAAGTTACCCAGGTTTAAAATACATTTCAACATTTGTACACTTTGCGGTAGTTTAAAATTCACCTAGTGAACAATATAGATAAACTTCTTTAGCTTTTTTCTATTCATTTTTCAAACATATATATCACAATGTATAAATTTTTAAGTGAGTTTTCCACTCAGCATTGTATTGTAAGCATTTTACCATGTCATCCAAATAATTATAAATGCCATTTTAATAGGTTTATGATATTCCATCCTCTGAATGTACCCACTGTTGACTTACTTTCCTCTATTGTTAGACAATATGTTTTAAATACATTACAATTTTAAATAATGCTGCAGTATATCACACTTTGATTTCCACAATCAGTAACTGATTACTGAATTAATTAATAGTTTGTGTTTTTTTTTTAAAGTGAGGGTTGTTTTTTTAAAAGTAGCATATGCTTACTGAGAAAAATCTCAGAAATCAAAAGAAACTTAAAATTGACTGGCACACTTTGCCAATCCACTGTTTTGCAAGTTTTAGTTATTTTTCTACATGTATACAGGTTTTCCCTGCTATCCAAAAAGTAGAGCCTTCCTATAAAACTTTTCCTAAGCCAAAATGGCATAAAGTAAAGAAGAAATCACTGTTAATTCATAAGTGAAAAATTGTTGAGCATTCCCAGACCCAGAAATAACCTACCAAATCATACCAAATAATACATAAAACCTAAAATAATTCATACAGTGTTCACACACACAGGTCAAAGCTCTAGTGGCTCGATGCTGATTCTCTGGGAAAGGAGCTTGGCAAACCCACTCACTGCTTAGGGTGTGTGCTGCCTCTTTAATGGCTCACTGAAAAATGAGCTGCAAAACAAATGCTGAAGGCTAGCTTCACTTTTCACCTTTTTTTGTAAAAGTGAAAATCCTCTTTGGATTTGTTTCCATTAGTGAAAACAGGTACTAATATATAGGTCTTTTGTAAAAGTGGGGTGGCATAAAGCGACTTTCAAAAGGCAGGGGATACCTGTATACTTTGAATTAAAAAAAAAAAAAAAAAAAAGAATTGAGATTTATACTTTTGTCTTCATTTTTCCCAATTAATATATCCTAAGCATGTTCCATGGGCATAAATATTTAGGAAGTTTCTGTGTATATATTTTCTATTTTCTTTTAGTTCTATACAGACAAACATTATTTTATAAAAGATACAAAAAAGTTGTATTATTTTGAACTGACCTACTCCAGAATAAATAATAAATAACTAGCCAGTTTCTTATGACCATACTGCTAATGCTAGTTCAGCCTGCATCCAGTTTGAGTTGCAGAAAAATAAAAAATGCTCTTCTGTAACTTCCTTGAGAAACCTAAGTTGCCGTCAAAGAAAATATTAGGCTCACAGCAACTTCCTGCTTTGTTCTCTTTTACACTTCAACAAAAGTACTTATTCTTACATATCTGGTTGCTTCAGAGGCATCTCTGAAATTGTTATTTTCATACATAGGATTTCAGATGTACCCTTGGGCCATGTGCCCTAAAATTCTGGGTAAATTCAAGACAGCCACTGCTATCTTAGTACACGTTCCATAGATCTCAAACTTGAGCTGCTATATATTTTTTAAGTAAAGGGCTCTCTAGAACGACTGGCTAAATCAAGAGAGTGAGTCTTAGAAGAAGAACCAAAAAAGGTAGCCCACAGAGAGATTTTCTGGTGTACTGGGATCCTATCGCATCAGTTACTACCTAATCTGCTTACACTCTCAGGGAAGTGAGAGTGAAGGGCTAACCTGGCCACTCCAGACAGCAGGGCCTTGCAAGGCCAGACCAGAGGGAAATTAAGAGGGTAGGGGTAGGGGTCAGCAGCATCAGACACAGCAGATACTATCAAATAACCACACAGATGTGCAGGCAATCCTTAAGAGGATAGTGAAATGATCAGCATGACTGGAGATACATTGGGTCCTCTGGGCGCCAAAATCTTAAATAAGTTGAAGAAAATGATGAGGGGGGAAACCAAGGCTTTTACTGTAGTACATTCAAAAAACACTAGAACAATGAGGGTTACCAAGATGTAAGCAAGGTGATTAATTGGAAGGGGGAAGAAGTGAAAGGGGAATCGGCCCACTAGATTAATAAAATATTCAGAAACAAAAGACAAATCCAACAACCCTATAGAGAATCAAATGCAAATCTTTAGGGAAAGAAGCAATACCAGAGATTTTTGTTGTCAAGTCCTAAAAACAAAGAAAAAAGAAAGATTTCAACTTACCCAAAGAGTTCCCTAGCTGCTGCCAAAATAGTTGATGTTTTTCCAGTTCCAGGTGGCCCGTAAAACAAGAGATTAGGGAGCTGTGGAAGTTAAATTTTATTTTTTATAAATTGTATTCTGGCACAAACAGATGAAAATCATGACTAAAAATATCTGTGGAACAGATCAATAACTTCTGTAATAGAGTGTATATATTCTAAATAGAAAGATTTCTTAATATAATTGATTATCATGGTAATTAACAGCTCTAAATCCTGATTTTTCCCCCCACATGATACTATCACTTTTCCCCAAAATGCCTTTTTTTTTTCCCCTCTTTTTATTGTGATTTGGGGAAAGTTTACATAGCATAAAATGCCTTCCTTATCTCTTGAACTGACTCAATATTTATGATTGCTCCAGTGCCTAAGGGAGCTCTGGTAGCATAGTGCCTAAGGCACTTGACTGCTAACCAGAAGGCTGGCGGTTCAAACCCACCAGCCACTCCTTGGAAGGAAGATGGGGCAATCTACTTCCGTAGTGATACTGCTCAGAAACCCAAGGAGGGGTCGCTATGAGTTGGGGCCGACTCGACAGCATATAACAACTAATGCCTAAAACACTTAACTGCTAACCAGAAGGCTGGTAGTTCAAACCCACCAGCCACTCCTTGGAAGGAGGGTTGGGCAATCTACTTCTGTAGTGTTATGGCTTTGGAAACCCAAGGAGGGGTAGCTATGAGTTGGGTCCAACTCGACAGCACATAACAACAACAACAACTACACCTAATCCACTTAGGACTTTCAAAGCTGGAATTAAAAATCTCTCATTTTTTGTAAAGGGAATCCCAGTTTGTCATTTCCTTATTCTATACCTTTGCTCAGGATTGGAGCAGAGTCGGTATTTTACAAAGATATCAGCTGCTTTAAGAGGGGAAAGAGACCATTGGTGTAACTGAATTTGGCCAATACTGAGAAAAAAGTAGTGCAAAAAGCATGACAGGCTTTTTCCAGGAACAGAAACATTAAAAATAAACTAAAGCCCCTATCAAGTGCTGGGCACTGTTCCAGATGATGATTATGTACCATATGGGGATGTCTGCATAAATCAGACAGAATTCATCAGAGGGAAGAAGGATAAGATTAAATGATTAGCTTCTTCTCTTAATCTTGGATTTAGCCAGCTTGGCTACTATTAAGCTGGGTACTGATCTGTGGTAAAGATTAATAAATTAATCACTAAATTCTAATGAGCTCTATTATAAAACTATGTCCTTTCACACACAGAAATCAATACATATAGGAAATTAGGCAATTTAATTTATTTGCTTCAACTCTTGCTTAACCCTACCCACTCCCATCACTCTGCTTGATACTTAGAACTATTCACTGGCTTCATACTGAGGAAAAAAAACAAAACAAGCAACTTAGCATGATCAAAAGGAATTCCCATGATCTGGCCTACCACCTCCTTCACCTGCTAGGCTGCAGCTTACAGGCCTCCAGCCTACACATACACTGGTCTTACAACCTGGGGTCTGATTCCTCCTTTCTGCCTGGCCAACTCCTACTGCATTAAGTCAGATGTCTTCCCCAATCACCCAGTCTAAAGTGGGTCTCCCTGTTAGTCTGTCATCACAGGCTTTGTTGTACTTGCTGCAATTTGCATTTCTCGATTACTTATTTACCTATTGGGTTTAGTTGTAAAATGCCTCAGGATCTAATGGAATACTCAATTACCTGCAAATAAATAATCTAACATATAGACAAATATGTTAATCAGAAGACTATTACTGTTACATTGCTAAATCATAGCTTAAGATACAAACGATGTGATGTATACTTAAAAGCAAAACACAAACCTGCTAGGTCTCTTAGTTTTTAAGGTTATAACTATTATTTTGAACTGTGCATGTCTCAACATTTGTAATGATTCATCCAGGTAACTACCTTATAAAAGATTTCAAATAAATTTTTAAAAACATGATAAAATTTTAAACCATGCATTATATAATTGATAGATATATGTGGTACATTTCAGAAATGTAGGTTTAGTATCAGTTCTTAAAATTGATTCCTGAAAAAAAATCCTCTTATTATTTCTATAGGTAGTAGACAGTATAGGTACAAGAAATTCAAGTTAGGACACACTGCACTTAGGATCTTTCCTTTTTTTCTCTTTTTTTTTGTACATCTTATTGTTAGTAATTCAGAAGGAAGGTTGGACAATCTACTTCTGCAGTGATACCAACTCCAAAACCCAAGGAGGGGTTGCTATAAGTCAATCCAACTTGACAGCAGTGCTTTTTTTTTTTTTAATCGTTAGTAATATATACTATGGGAGCTCTGGTAGCGTAGTGCCTAACTGCAAACCAGAAGGCTGGTGGTTCAAACCTACCAGCCACTCCTTGGAAGGAAGATGAGGCAATCTACTTCCGTAGTGATACTGCCTTGGAAACCCAAGGAGGGGTCGCTATGAGTCGGGTCCGACTCGATGGCACATAACAACAACAACAACAACATGTACTATATACAATGTTGCAGCACATAATTTGCTGATTTTGACTCACAGATGACCAAAGATTGGATTTATAAAGATACTGATAATAAAAGGCAATTATAATGAAAACTAAGAAGAAAAAGAGGTATTTGACTTATGTCAGAACTGACTTGCAATGGAATCACTGGAAGGGAACCCTTTCGTAAGTCAGGGACTACTGGTCCTTTAAAACCCTTCAAAGAAAATGAAGGAAAGAATTATTTTAGAGTTTAAAGAAAAATTTCATCTTTCTTTAAGTTTTACAAAACTTTGTCAGAAAAGAAACTGAAAATATTAAACAAGATGTTAAAGATGGAAGTTCTTAACTCAGCCTCGTAAGTCAGATGGCATAAAGTCAAGAATTGGGTCATAATCTTACTACATTTGCTTATACAGCTGACCTTTGAACAACACAGATTTGAACTGCACAGGTCCACTTATACACAGATTTTTTTCAACAAATATATTAGAAAATTTTTTGGAGATTTGCAACAATTTGTAAAAAGTCGCAGATAAACTGCAAAGCCTAGCAATATAGAAAAAAAAAGATAAAAAAATAAAAATGTATGTCATGAATGCATAAAAATATATGTAGATATTTGTCTATTTTATCATTTACTACCATAAAATATACACAAATCTATTATAAAAAGTTAAAATTTATCAAAAACATTCACATATACTAAACAGACTGTATATGGTGTGCCTTTCAGTTGAGAAATAAATGTAAAGATACAGTATTGAATCATAACTGCAAAAAATTAATTGTAGTACATATTGTACTACTGTAATAATTTTATAACCACTTCTTGTTGCTATTGCAGTGAGCTCAAGTGTTGTGAATATCCACTTAGAACACCATGTGACACTAATCATCTCTGTGTGAGCAGCCTGTCTTTCCAGTAAATTGTGTATCACAGAAAAAGATGATCTCTTGTGGTTCTTGTGTATTTTTCATCATGTTTACTACAATACCATAAACTTTGAATAACACCACGGGACCCATATGAAGTGCCACTACTGTTGCTGGAAGTGCTCCCAAGAAGCAGAGAAAACTCAGGTCATTAGAAGAAAAAGTTGAATTGCTTGATATGTACCATAGATTGGAGTCTGTAGCTGTGATTTCCCACCATTTCAAGAAGAATGAATCCAGTGTAAAGATCAGTTAACAAAAAAAAATACTAAAAAAGGAATTTGTTAAGTACTTTTTGCAAAATACCTTTTTATCTCCTATTGAAAATGCAGCTTTTATGTTGGTGGAGGATTACTATAAGAAAGGCATACCAACAGACTCTAATATGATTTGAGAAAAAGCAAAGTCATTTTATGATAACTTAAAGCAAAAGTAAAGTGAAGACTTTAAAGCTAGAGAATTTAAAGGCAGCAAAGGATGGTTTGACAATTTCAGAAAAATGTCTGGCTTAAAAAATGTTAAGGTAACAGGAGAAGTAGCTTCTGCCAACCAAGAAGCAGCAGATGAGTTCCCATTAAGAAAATCATTGAGGAGAAAAGATATCCTCCTGAACAGGTTTTTAATACAGATGAAAAGTACCCTATTCTGGAGGAAAAAAAAATGCTACAAAGGACATTTATTAGTAAAGAAGGGAAGTGAACGCCAGGATTTAAGGCAGAAAAGGGTAGGCTAACCTACTGTTTTGTGCAAATGCAGTTGGGTTTATGATCAGGACTGCCCTATCTATACTATAAATCTGCTAAATCCCAAGCCTTTGAGGGAAAAAATAAATATCAGCTGCCAATCTTTTACAAGACGGCCTGGACAATGAGAACCCTTTTTCTGGATTGGTTCCATCATGCTTTGTCCCTGAAGTAAGGAAGTACTTTGCCAGTAAAGGGCTGCCTTTTAAAGTTCTTTTGATATTGGACAATGCTCCTGGCCACCCAGAACTGCATGAGCTCAATATTGAAGGAGTCATAGTGGTCTACTGGCCCTTAAATACAACATCATCAATTCAGCCTCTAGATCAGGGGATCATAAGGATCTTTAAGGCTCTTACTTACACATGGTACTCTACGGAAAGGATTGTTGATGCTATTGAAGACAGCATCATGAAAGTCTAGAAGGATTAAACAATTAAAGATGCCATGATTGTTACAGAAAAAGCAGTGAAAGCCATCAAGCCTGCAACATTGGATTTATGATGGAGCCAACAAAGGGAATCATGAAAGAGATTGTGGATATGGCAAAAAAGGTAGGGGGTGAAGGGTCTTTAGATAGGGATCTTGGAGAAATTCAAGGGCTAACAGACACCACACCAAGGGAATTAAAGGAAGACAACTTGGTGGAGATGAGTGCTTCCGAATAGATGATAGGAAGATGTAGAAGAAACGGTGCCAGAAAACAAAGTAACATTAGATAATCTGGCAGAAGGTTCCAATTATTTAAGGCTGCTTTACCTTCTTTTATGACATGGACCCTTCTATGATACAAGTGGAGTGCTGGTGGCATAGTGCCTAAGGCATCTGACTGCTAACCAGAAGGCTGGTGGTTCAAACCCACCAGCCACTCCTCAGAAGGAAGATGGGGCAACCTACTTCCATAGTGATACTGCCTCGGAAACACAAGGAGGAGTCATTATGAGTCAGATCCGAGTCAATGGGAGTGAGTTTTTTGAGATGATACGAGCACTGTAACTAAATGAAATGGTGGAAGAAGGACTGGTACCATATAGAAACATTTTTAGAGACATGAAAAAGCAAAAACATCAGAAATTATGATATATTTCTATAAATTCACACCAAGTGTGTCTACTTCTACTTCCTCCTCTTCCACCTCTTCTGCTTCTGCCACCCAAGACAGCACAACCAACCCCTTCTCTTCCTCCTCCTTTTTAGTTTGCTCAATGTGAAGATGAGGGTGAAGAACTTTATGATCCACTTTCACTTAATAAATAGTAGATAATCATGCCATACATTTAATAAGCCTATCTGTTGTATATGTATTATCTTCATGGGAAAAATCTAATAACTGTATAGCAAGATTGTGTTAATTGACTGTCTATGTTATCAGTAAGGTTTCCAGCCAACAGTAGTCTATCAGGAGTTAGGTTTTTGGGGAGTCAAAACTTATGTGTGGATTTTCGACTCTGTAGGATGTTGACACCCCTGACCCCCCCACAATGGTCAAGGGTCAATGCTAGTTGAAAATACCACTCAATAAAATAAATCTTTTCTTGCCACCTGTGAAAATATAACTCTGTAATTAAAATTGCATTATAAAAACAAACCAAACCCACTGCCATTGAGTCAATCCTGACTCATAGCGACCCCCCCGCTTTGGGTTTCTGAGGCAGTAAATCTTTACAGAAATAGATTGTCCAGTCTTCCTTCCACAGAGTGGCTGGTGGGTTCGAACCACCAACCTTCTGGTTAGCAGTCAAATGCCTTAGGCACTATGCCACAAGAGCTCCATGAAATTGTATATTACTATAAAATCAAAAGATATAAGAGTCCTTGCTTCAAATAAAAACAAATAGTAGTAAAGAAAAACATCTTAAATAGTTTTATAGATATAACTTCTTTAAGAATATGTTCTGTAGTAGAGTAATTCCAGGAAGAGTAGTGATGGCATCTAAAACCAAAAATAATTTCTAATTAAAAGCAGCCAGCCTTAAGGGGCAGGTAGCAAATCTTGGAGTTGGGTCCGACTTGACGGCACATAACAACAACAACAACAACAAATGAGATTAAAAACAATTTTCTACTCACATCGGCTCCTTCTAAAGACTTTTTCAACACAGCAACCACCTCTTCCTGGAAAGCAACTTCATCCACACACTTTGGGCGACTGGAGGAAAAAAAAGAGAGATTATTTAAAATATTACAGTAGTCACAGAAAAGTCTTAAGTGTTGCTTCTGCTAAAATATCAATGATGAATCTTACATTGGTAATGAAAAGACAAATTGTTTTATAATTGTTAAGTAGTTGGAAATCCCATTTGTATTCACCTTAAGCAAATAAAGACTAAAGGAGTAAAATATTTCTCACTTCCTATCTGCATATTAGGAGCTCTGGTGGTATAGTGCCTAAGGCATTTGACTGATAACCAGAAGGCTGGCAGTGCAAAGCCATCAGCCTCGGAGGAAGGTTGGGCAGTCAATTTTTGTAGTGATACTGCCTCGGAAACCCAAGGAGGGGTTGCTATGAGTCGGATCCTAATCAACAGCAGTGAGTTTCTTATTTGCATATTTGCATCATTATGTTAAGATGTGAAAGGACTTTATTTTACTACACCATAAAAGCCAACTGATTAACAGTTAGAGTGAATACTTGCCTAGAAAATATTATGTTTTGAGAAGACCATGGACTTAAGCTCAGAGGGGAGCACTGTTTAGCAACCTCAGGTTAGGCACCTCTAAAGTTGTTAATACTAGTATCTTCCAACACCTTACGACACACAAAAAAATGGAGACCTGTTCATTTCATTGAGGATGAACAAGTTTAAACAATATGAAGTATAATAAAATTATTTAATTTTACTCTCACATTGTTAACTAGTGATTTCAAGAGACTGTAGAACAGAGTTATATTCCCAACACTAAGATTAGGCATTGGGCTCAATTAATTAATCAAAGGCTTTTCTTTGATCTATCCTTTTTCTAATTAATCAGGACACTGCTAGGCAGGAATTATGTAAGATAATGTTTTATAGGGAAACCAATATACTGTATGCCTAGTTCCACATGGAACTAAGACTACCATTGCTGATGTCAGATGAATCTTGACTAAAAGCAAAGAATACAGAAAGATGTTTACCTGTATTTTGTTGACTATGCAAAGGCATTTGACTGTGTGGATCATAACAAATTATAGATAACATTGCAAAAAATGGCATTCTAGAACACTTAATGGTGTTCACAAGGAACCTATATATATACCAAGAGGCTGTTGTTCAAGCAGAACAAGGGGATACTGTATGGTTTAAAATCAGGAAGGGTATGCATCAGGGTTGTATCCTTTCACCAACTTATTCAAGCCGTATGCTGAGTAAATAATCTGAGAAGCTGGACTATATGAAGAAGAATATGGCATGAGGACGAGAGGAAGACTCATTAACAACCTGTGATATGCAGATGATATAAGTTAGCTTGCTAAAAGTGAAGAAAACTTGAAGCACTTACTGATGAAGATCAAAGACTATATACTCTTCACTGTGGATTACACCTCAACATAAAGAAAACAAAAATCCTCACAACTGAACCAATAAGGAACACTGTGATAAATGGAGAAGAGATTGAAGCTGTCAAGGATTTCATTTTACTTGGATCCATAATCAACACTAATAGAAGCAGCAGTCAAGAAATCAGATGATGGACTGCACTGGGCAAATCTGCTACCAGAGGACTTTTTAAAGGACTATGGAACAAAGATGTGACTTAGAAGGCTAAGGTGCACCCAACTCAAGCCATACTATTTTCAGTAACCTTATATATGTGTGAAAGATGGATGATGAAGAAAGAACACTGAAGAAGAGTTCATGCCTCTGACTTGTGGTGTTGGCAAAGAATATTGAGACTACCATGGACTGCCAGATGAATGAACAAATCTGTCCTGAAGAAGTACAGTCAGAATGTTCCTTAGAAGTAGGAATGGCTAGACTTCGCCTCACCTACTTTGCTCATGTTGTCAGAAGGGACCAGTCCCTGGAGAAGGATATCATGCTTGGTAGAGTGTCAGAAAAGGGGAAGACCCTCAGTGAGATGGACTGACACAGTGGCTGCAATGATGGGCTCAAACATAGCAAGCACTGTGAGGATGGTGCAGGACCAAGCAGTGTTTCTTTCTGTTTGACACAGGGTTGCTATGAATTGGAGCCAACTCAACGGCACCTAAGAACAACAACAACAACAACAACAACAACATACTGTTTAAACCAGCATCTCATAATCAAATATATGCTGGGGTCAGGCACATACTGAGAGTGAAGAGAGTGTAAAACAAGAGAAAATAGTGGCAAACTGAGGAACACATGCCTTTTCCAAAATGAGAAGAAATACTCAGGTCCACCAATTGCTGTCAAATGAGAATCTGCATCCCGAGTGCAGAAAAACTAGATTTTTATGTGAAAATTTCCATTTTTTTCCAAAGCCTTCCAATTAAGACATATGAGGGCTTTATGTGACCTATACATCATCTGCAAACCCTTGGTAAAAATTAAGCCACATCCAGTATTTACAATTGCTTTAATTATCTGGTGATGCAGTGGTTAAAAGTGTTTGGCTGCTAATAGAAAGGTCAGCAGTTCTAATCCAGCGGCCACTCTATGGGAGGAGAAAGATATGGCAGTCTGCTTCCGTAAAGATTACAGCCATGGAAACCCTAAGGTACAGTTCTACTCTGTCCTATAGGGTTGCTATGAGTAGTAATCTACTCAATGGCAATGGGTTTTTATAATAATATTGCTTAGCTGATTGACAATTTATGGCAATCAAGTTTATGTAAATTAGTGTTTTTGCAAAAAAAGCATAAACAAACAATTTTCATCTCAGTAAGGAAATGGGGAACAAATTATTTGAACTTAAGTAAACTGCTGAACAAGAGCTTATAGAAACTTTGTTTTCTTCACAGCTCCATCCCTAGTCCCTAAAACTACTTAGTGTAGAGAAAATCTTTGTTCATCTATAAATAAGGGAATTGAACTAGAGCATTCTAAAGCATCTTTCAGTTTCAAGTCTCTATGACTTAAACAATTGGGTGATTTTCAAAGACAATATTGAAGCAAAGCGAACCATCCCCCTTAAGTAAAACAAGTGATCAGAATTAGTTGTTGTTGTTATTAATTGCAGTGGAGTTGATTCTAACTCATGGCAACCTCATGTATGCAGAGTAGAACAGCAGCAGAGTTTTTAAGACCATTTGGAAGCAGATCACTAGGCTACCAGGTTTTCTGAGGTTTAAACTCTGGGTAGGCTCAAACAGCCAACCTTTTGGCTAGTAGTTTGCACCACTGAGGGACTCCTTCAAAACTGGTTGGAGGTCATTTGTTAATTATTTAAACACACACACACAAGTGTACTTACTATTTTTCTACCCATGGAACAGGTTTGGCTTTCTTGTTCTCTCCACTGCTTCCTGCAGTGGCAGCAACTCCTCGATCCTTGGTCAGTGGTGGTTTAGTACTGATAGATGCACCTTTTAGAAATGCCTGCATGGTTACTTCACCCTGACCAATGGAAGACAGAAAAGGAAAAGCTATTTTGCAATCATTATGAAGAAGTACTGCCTGAAAGCACACTTAACGTTATGCAAAGGCATTCTATAATTATATACTAACTTATATATAAAAATAAAGGACATCACCTCATGGGTTAGGACCCTCTGAATGCAGTATATTGAGTGCTACAGGGACATAAAATAAGCCAAAGTCCTTATAGAACTTGGAATCTATATATAGTAAGGGAGTTCTTAAACAAAGATAAATCTTACATCAGAACCCAAACACCATTTCTTAAGCATTCCAAGCTCTGGTAAATATGATGTCACTAATGCCCACACTAGGAGCTCTGGTAGCATAGTGCCTAAGGCACCTGACTGCTAACCAGAAGGCTGACAGTTCAAATCCACCAGCCACTCCTCGGAAGGAAGATTGGGCAATCTACTTCTTTAGTGATACTGCCTTGGAAAACCAAGGAGGGGTCTCTGAGTCGGTCCGACTCGATGGGAAACCACCACAACAATGGCCACACTGCACATGGGCCTTTATAGTCTCTTCCATTTCAGTCCAAGACTTGGCCCTAGCTCAGACTCTGGTATAAGCTCGGCAATCAGGAGTGCTGGGACCACAAATGAGAACCTCCACAGCTTTTCCTGAGCATAGAGCTCTACTCAAGAAACATTTTACTGGCAGAGCCAATGACTGTCTTCAGAAGACTTTTTGTTTTTCTTTTGTGGGGCAGGGGATTCTGCTGTTAAAATGGAAACAGCTTTTATTTTTTTCTTTTTAAATAACATGTTCATTATGAGAAATCAGAACAATGCCACTGAATTGTACATGTGGAAACTGTTAAATTGGTTTATGTTCTGTGTACAGTTGCAACAAAAACAAATGATATATTCTTAAAAAATCAAAACGCTGAGAAGAATGAGGAATTAAAAATTCCTAAGAAATCTCACCCAGAGACAACCACATTCAGGTACATTCTTCCAGGCAGGGGAAAGGTTGTTGTTAGGGATAGGAAAACATCATTAGGTTGCCCGAAAATTCCCTGCATTAGTGGCAATTGTATCCTGTTCCTCCCAGTGTCTAGAACAGTGGTAGGAACTCTATAATATTTAGTCAACGAATTACCATCTAAAAGACTCAATTTATCTTTCTGCCAAAGAAGCTAAGGTCTATTCCATAAGGTAACAGAGTTAAACTAAAAGAATATGTGTGTAAACATATAGTTCTGTGCTTGGCATATCGGTATATGGTTACTGTCTGAAACAGTCAAGGTTTTTAACGTTATTACTGAATTACCATATGCTTGTCACAGGCTGCTAAACAGTAACAAAGCCCAAAGCAAGGCTCTGAAAGATAGCGTACTGCACCATCATTGCAAGACGGAGCGCAGACAGATAAGAAGATTGGCTATGCTAGAGGGCTAGAGCGCCGCTGTGCACGCTAGGCTGGGAGGTGAGACATCATAGATGTATCAAAGGTAGAGGAGTACAGGAAGGCGAAGATAACCCTTGCAATTTTTCCCGCCCGGCCACCTGCAATCTCCCAGTCGGCGCGCCGGTAATCTGGCACAACCTGGGCCTTTCAGCCACTTGTCTCCGCAGCAAGGACGATGCAGGCTCGTTCCAGAAGTTTCTGGTATATAGATAGGGCACGTTGGTCGCAGAGTCAGCTTCTTTCCCGAGTCTGAAAATAACAGGTCCAAGAAACTCCGAGACGGGAGATCGGGTGAAATTTACAGTCGCCGCGTCACTCCAGCCGCCTAAGTTCCCGCCACGGAAGGACCGGCGTAGAGTAGGGCGGGAATTCGTGGGGACGCAACGCGTCACTTCCGGTCTGTACTGTTTACCCCCGCGCCCCAGAGGTGGGCGAAGATTTGGGCTGGAGGGGATTTATGCATCGTTTCATTTAAACACCTTGAGGACACCCACAGACTTTTACAGATACATAGTTTGGAACAAACTTGCCTAAGGAAATGTGAATAAAAGTCCACTCTGTCCCCGTGCATTTCTCCGACAGAAACTGCAGGGCCAGGACGCTCCGGTCACTTACTGGACTGCTTCCGAACGTGGGCAAGGAGACATCTGCTTTGGCGGGTGGGGCAGAGCGCTCACCCGGTTCGGGAATTCCGCCGCCCACCGAAGGTCTCAAAGAGGACTGCTTTTTAGGTGCGAACTTGCAGAACCTGTACTGCATTGTGAACTTCCTCTTTAGTCACGGGGCGTTTCACTGGCATTTCTGCGGAGACAAGACTCAGGTTTGCTAGCACAAAGGAAGAGGTTGGGGAAGCTGGAGTTGATCATTTGCCGGAAGATGGCATCCTGCGGGTCCCTGTCCTCTTCCCCTGGCTTAATCGCGGAGCAAAATCCTCTGTGTACTTCAAGGGTAAGCCCAGAGACTAAAGAAAGTGCTATTTTCCGTCCTCTTGAAACACATACAGGAGCTCTGGTAGCTAGCGTAGTGTTTCCGGCGTTTGACTGCTAGCCAGAAGGCTGGTGGTTCAAACCCACCAGCCGCTCCTCGGAAGGAAGGTTGGGCAGTCTACTTCTGTAGTGATACCACCTTGGAAACCCAAGGAGGGGTCGCTGTGAGTCAGATCTGACTCGACGACAGTGTGTTTTTGCGTGAAAGCACATGGTTTAACCTTTCTATATCTGCTTGTTGCCGAGAGGGAAGAGTTTGCCCTTCAGCTATGGTCATCTTTAAAAGCCCAGCTCAGAATCTAGTGGTGCCTGCGCTCAATGAAAGTTAAGAGATGAATGAAAACGTTTAACCCCACCAGGATACTTGCATCGTGGCTCTAGGTAGGTCACTCCTTTTATCTTTCCTCAGTACTTAATTTAGTTCTGAATTGTACTTAAATCCTGTTGGAATTAGACCATTTTCAGATGCTTACCTTCTGCAGGACTTTACTAATTATCCTAACTCATAAGGTTGATCTAAGTCTTTTCTAAATGAAATGACTGTAACCTTTGTTTGGCACATAGCATGATAAAACCGGTTGCTGCAGAGTTGATTCTTATTCATGGCGACCCCATGTGTTACAGAGTAGAACTGCACCTTAGGTTGTTTTTTTTTTTTTGGTGGTGAAAACATGTACAAAGGGACATTCGCCAGTATAACTTTTACATTTACAGCTCAGGGACATTGATTACGTTTTCATGTTGTGCCACCATTTCTGCTGTTCTTTTCCAAAATATTCCACCACCTATTAGCATAAACTCAATGCCCCCTCCCCCCGTGACCGTAATTTTAACTGAGGTGGCCTGGTGACACAGTGGTTAAGTGCTTTGCTGCTAACCAAAAGGTTTCTAGTTCAAACCCACCAGCCACTCAGCAGGATAAAGATGTGGCAGTCTGCTTCTGTAAAGATTTGTTGTTGTCGTTATGTGCCCTTGAGTCGGACCATAGCGACTCCTTGGGTTTCCCAGGCGGAAACCTTCATTCTGAGGAGTGGCTGGTGAGTTTGAACCACCAGCCTTCAGGTTAGCAGTCAAATGCCTTAGGCACTATGCCATGTGCCTTAAATTCTTAACTTTGTATTTCACCAATACCTGAGGATTAAATGAGATGGACTTGCTAGCACAGTGCCTAACTCAGTGTAAACTTTCACTCATGTCAGCACATTGGTGCCATCCATTCTATAGGATAAAGCCCTAGATTCAGGTTCTCAAGGAAGAAGCTTCTTTAATGCAGCTCCTGTTCCCTCGGTGAAAATGACTATGTTAAAGTAATGGTCCTAAAAATTTGTATATAGAAATTTTAATTTTTCTTTTTAACATTGGAAAAGTGAAAAATCTAGATGGGATGAAAACAAAAATATAATTTTCCATTTAAAATCTATAGAGAAAGCTACCACTGAACTAGGAGCTCTAGCGTGGACCCATTGTGCCATCTAGTGGATGGGAAGGAAAAAGACACCAAAAAATGTTTTCTGTTAAGTATAATTTAAACTCTACTGAGTTCACTCTGGGAGCTCTGGTAGCGTAGTGCCCAAGGCACTTGACTGCTAACCAGAAGCCTGGCGGTTCAAACCCACCAGCCACTCCTCGGAAGGAAGATGGGGCAATCTACTTCCGTAGTGATACTGCCTCTGAAACCCAAGGAGAGGTCGCTATGAGTCGGGTCCGACTTGACGGCACATAACAATAACAGCAACAACAAGTTCACTCTAACTCACTGCCATCCAGTTGGATCCCACTTATAGCGACCTCCCCTTGGGATTCCAAGGCCGTATCTCTACGGAAATAGATCACCCAATCTTCCTTATGAGGAGTGGCTGGTGGGTTTGAACCACCAGCCTTCTAGCTAGAAGTCAAATGCCATAGGCACTGCACCACCACAGCTCCCACTAGGTGTCGCAAATGGCTAAGGACTTGACTGTCTGAAAGGTTCGTGGTTCTAACCCACCCAGAGCTCCTCGAAGGACAGGCTTAGTGATCTGCTTCCAAAAGGTGACAACCTTGAAAACCCTATGGACCAGTCCTACTCTGCACACATGGTGTCAGCCTGAGTTAGAATCAGTTTGACAGCAACTAACAACAGTGGCAGCTGAGTTAACTTGTTAATTATTTAACTTTGTAAAACAAAACAGTATTCTAAATTTCCTAAAACATATATATTTACAAAACATGAACTTAAATGTCATCTGTGGAGAGAAGAGAGAATGCTCTTGAGTTCTTATCATCATGGATTTTCATGGTCTGTTATCCATCTCTACCTAGCACTTTGTATTTATTTTGGCACACAGAGTGTGAGTACCCCAGAGCCTCTGAGGGTCATGTTTTTCCCCAAAATACTGGGGAAAATTAGTGGGGAATAAAATCATTCCATTTATTTTTCAAAAATGTACGCACCAACTTAAAATGTTGATGTAACCAAAATGAATATTTTTCAAGGGCCAGTGTGCTTAATTGAGGTTTTTGCTAGTGTGTGTATGTGTGTATGTTCTGTTTTTATTTCTCAGGTTATTCTCCTAGTTGTCTTGGAAGATTTCCATTTTGTCTAGGATGAAGACATTAACAGCCAAATCTCCCCCAAAAGTTAGGAATAATAGCATACCTGAGGTGGCTAGTCATGTTCTGAGACTCGTTATTTGCTACTATTATTACAGTTAACTGCAGTAATATCAGGTGCTACTTACTGGGCTTCAATATGGCAGGCCCTGTTCCTTTTTTTTAAATATATAATTGTGGTAAAAAATATCCAACAGTACATTTGACATTTCAACTTTTTTTTACATATACAATTCAGGGATACTCTGTTCATGCTGTGCAACCACTCTCACTCTCCATGTCCAAGTTTTGCCATCATCCTTAACAGAAACTCAGTGCTCCATAAGGAATCTCTCTCTTTCCCCATCCCTTCTGCCCCTGGTAACCACTAATAAACTTTGGTCTGTGACAGGCCCTGTTCTTTTGTGTGTGCGTGTGGTAAATACATATATAACAAAACATTTGCTGCTTTAATATATTTTACATGTACAGTTCAGTGACATTAATTACATTCATCATGTCATTCAGCTCAGGCCTTACTCTTGGTATACATTTTGCTAATCCCCCCACTTACACTCCAAAATACTTATCATTGTCTTCACTATAGAGATGAAAAGCAGATGCCTGTGACCTGCCTTGTGTACATCCTGACTGTGCCCAGGGCTGGTGGTCAGTAATCACTGACTGTCTGGATTACTCTGTGATTAGTGGTTTCTCATTGTAAAAAAAGCAACTTTGGCTGAGGGGTATTCTCTAAGGCTTTGCCTGATTTTAATTCTAATTCCTCAGTGGGGTTTACAGAGGTGAAAATGATACTGTCCCTGCAGCGAAGGAGTCGGGTCCAATGGAAGAGATATGGCTCAGGGCATACACAGTAGGATGTGGTTTATGTTGAAAGAGACCCCCTGAATGTCCAATGTGGCAGGCATTTGGTGACTCCTGTCATTGTCCACAAAGTTCCTTTCCCCATCACCTTCTTTACCTTCTCCTTCTCCCTCGTCCCTGCCATCTCCCTTCTGCTTCTCTTTGTTTTCTTTCTCCCCCTTCCCTGCCCTTTGCTGGTTAGAAAATAACTATGGGTTTTAACCCATTAGTAAGTCATAGTATCAATTCAAAGAGTCTAGATCAGTACTTGCAAAAAAAAAAAAAAAAAATCACTCATTGTAAGAATACATATTTTTACATAAAACTTGTTGTAATATCTATCTGCATATGTATATATACTGTGTCAAGTTGTAAAATTTATATTTCACTTTAAGACTTTAAAAAAACCGTGCTGTGGACTAACCTGGTGCCGCAGACATCACTGACCTGGCCTGTGTACCCCCAGCTGAGGAGGCCGTGGTGTTGGCTGGGTGACTCTCCAGGGTGGACCCTTGGTCTTTTTCTGTCAGAGGCCTCACTGAAGCAGAATCTGGTCCCTGATGGTGCTTAGAGGATCACTCTTACTCCCAAGCTCAGGCAAATCATTAATAGGAGGCAGGGAATGGCCTAGATGACTCCTAAAATAATTCAGTCAGCCTGTTACCAAGTATTTGAGAGCCTCTATGCTCAGCTCTGTGCTGGCACTGAAGTCCCCTGCTTCTCTGTAGACATCCAGCAGGACAGAGGGGCAAGCAGCTGCCATCATTTCTACCTCAAGGTGTCCTTCACTTGTGAAGAGTCTGGAACATGTTGTTAGGTCTTTTAGGTGCTGAGTTGCCTCCCAGCCCTGCCCACCTCAAGCAGTGGGCATTCCAGTGACTCTTCTTCCCACCCCTCAATCTAGGTAACCTCAACCCTGTACATTGTCTCTGTCCCTCCCTCTCCACATCCTGCGCTCCCTTCAAGGCCTGGCCCGAGTCCCTCCCCCTGAAGTCTCACATGAACAGAAACTCTTTCCCCAACTCAGATGCTTATGAAATTAATTAAACAGCTCATGGCCAACCTGGTGCTGCCTCACATTGGGATCTTTTATGCAGATGGCTTGTCTCTCTGAAATAATCTGTGAGCAATGTGAGGACAGAGACCACATCTTACTTAGAGTGTGGTAGTAAAGAGCAGGAATGTTGTGGAATCCATCTGCAGTGCTTACAGGCTAAGCGAACTTGACCAAGGATCATATCCCTCAGTTTCTTCATCTGTAAAGTGGGGCTAAGGCTTTTAGGCTGGGTTCTCTAGAGAAGGAAAAACTAGTGAAGCATATCTATCTATCTATGTATATATATGTATAAACCAAAAAACCAAACTCACTGCCATCAAGTCGATTCCAACTCATAGCAAATCACTTTGAGTTTCTGAGGCAGTAAACCTTTGTGGAAATAGATTGCCCCATCTTCCATCTTCCTTCCACAGAGTGGCTGGTGGGTTTGAACTGCCAAACTTCTGGTAAGCAGTCAAATGCCTTAGGCACCATGCCACCAGAGCTATATATATATATATATATATATATACACACACACACACACACACACACATACACACACACTCACATATATATGTGTGTGTGTGTGCGTGTATATATACATACACACATACATACATACATACACACATATATATAGATAGATATATAAAGAGAGAGAGGAGACAAAGATAAACATGGCTCACAGAGTTGTAGATGCTGGCAAGTCCCAAGTCTGTGGGTCAGGCGTCAGGCTGGAAGCTTCTGACTCACATAGCTGCAGGGACTGATGAACCCAAGATTGGCAGGCAGTACAGCAGGCTGCTGTCTGCAGAGGCTGACAAATCCAAAATAGGCAGATAAGATGGCAGGTTCTTGGCTCACAGGCTGTGAAGGCAAAAATCCCAAGATTGACAGGCACTGCACTAGGCTACTGGTTCAAGTCCAAAAACCAGAGGTCAGATGATGAGCCAGATGCAGGATCTAGATTGCATAAAAAGCCAGAGAGCTTTGCCAGGACATCCATATATATTGAATGAGGCCACATCCCAGAAAACTCCCTTTCAATTGATTGGCTGCTCATAGCAGATCTCATCATGGAGATGATTGCATTATATCAGATCTCATCATGGGGGATGACTACATCATAAAAACCACTGAGAATCATGGCTCAGCCAAACTGACACACAATTTTTAACTGTCATAGTCCACCCCTTGTTAACCAGGCACCTGTACACGTCTCCTTAACTGAAAAACCAAACCCACTGCTACTGAGTTGATTCCAACTCACAGTGACCCTATAGGACAGAGTAGAACTGCCCTCATCGGATTTCAAAGGCTGTAAATATTTACAAAAGCAGACTGCCTCATATTTCTCCCATGAAGTGGCTGGTGGGTTTGAACACTGACCTTTTGGTTAGCAGCCCAATGCTTTAACCACAACATGACCAGAGCTCCTACGCATCTCCTTAAACCACATATCTCTAAATAAAGACAATTATAAAGTCGTACTTGAGCCTGACACAACTAACACATTGCAAAAACAGCAAGGAGGCCACATGTTCTGACCTCCTCTAATCCCACAAGAGGAAGACAGGATTATCAGCCAGGCCAGACATGCTGCCTCCCTCCAGCCCTTTCTCCAACCGTTCCTCCCAAAGCACCCACCACCTCTCTCCTGGGTTCAATGATTCACTTCAGTGGCCACACAGAGCTCACAGATTATGGAGTTTATTGGGGAAGCACCACAGGCTACAATTCAAGTTCAGGAAAAATGCTCAGCCTCTCTCCCAGCCCACTGTCCCTCAGCCAACAGTCTCTCATGGTCTCTTTCCCAGCAGTGCTGGTCCCTCGGTGTCTCACTCAGCAATGTATGTCTCTTGCATCTCTTTCCCAGCAGCATGTGTCTCTTTCAGGGGCGTGTGTCTCTTTCAGCAGCATGTCTTTCTCAGCCAGCAGTCAGAGAGCGTTCTGCCTCTAGGAGGCCTCCTTTTGAGCTTGGCAGAGTGGCCAAACTAGCCAATCATAGCATCAGAACTCTAAGCACGTGAGAGAGAGTGGGAACCTCCCAGAACATTGTATTGTGCCACGCCCAACAGAAATAACCCAGGTGGACAACTTCAGCAATCAGGAGCTCCTCAGTTGCTCATAGAAAATCTCACCTTGGAGTTTACAAAGACTTATGGGTAGAAAAGCCACACTAAGTAATTTACTGCCCACAACATGACCAGAGCTCCTATGCATCTCCTTAAACCACATATCTCTAAATAAAGATAATTATAAAGTCATACTTGAGCCTAACACAATTAACACATACAACTGAAAGCATTTAGTTCTGTTTACATTCTTATTTCCTATAACTGAAGGAAACAAAAATATTTGATGCAGACATATAAGAAAAAAAATCATAATCATCACAGTCTTCACTTCTGCAACTGGTCAAGTGGTCATAGCTGGTATTTAGAACTACCTTCTTCGATCACCCATTCCATATTCCCTTTACCCTCAGTGAGCACCCCAGCTGATTGTAGTTCTTTGCCTGGTTGGGTAACCCAAACCTTCATTCCTGAAGGGTCTTGATCATTAATAGTCATATCAAAATTGGGTTGCTATAGTTTCCCATTGACTTTAATCACAGGGCATGGTACTAGTAAGAGAGACGTCCTAAGGAATCTGTATTCCAGACGTACTCTTTATCTCCATCATGTAATATCAATCTGATTTCCCCTTAGTAATCAGGCTCAATTGTACCAGATAATGCAGTAACTCCCTTCTTTGCCTGTTGATCCAGAGGCATGAGGATCCCAAAATGGCTGAGTGGCATTCTTAATTTCCAGTTCAATGGAATCAGTATTGTGTCTCCAGATGGGAGTATTCTTCCCTTTAGGACTAAAACCTGGAGATCTGCAGAGAGTAGGGTCACAGTGACAGGAAGCAAAAATTTTGCAAGTGGGTCACTAGGGGTAATAGTGAGTTGTGCCACTCCCATTTCTACCCCTTGTTTTCTGGACCTGTCAATCCTGGCTATTGGGAAAACATCATCATGTGTTGGACGCTGGTTTAGAACATATACAGCCTCCTGGAGAACACTGTCCCAACCCTGCAAGGTATTGCCACCTAACTGATGCTATAATTGAGTCTTTAGAAGGCCATTCCATCACTCTGTCAAGCTAGCTGCTTCAAGATGATAGGGAACATGGTAAGACCAGTCAACATGAGCATGGGCCCACTGCTGCACTTCATTTGCTGTGAAGTGAGTTCCTTGATCCAAGGTGATGCTGTGTGGGATACCATGATGATGGATAAAGCATTCTATAAGTCCATGGCTGGTAGTTTTGTCAGAAGCATTGTATGCAGGGAAGGAAGAACAAAACACTGCTTTTCCCATGAAGGAAGTGGTTCAATGTAATCGGCCTGCCACCAGGTTACTGGCTGATCACATTGAGGAATGGTCCCATATTGTGGACTCACTGTTGGCCTCTGCTGCTGGCATATTGGGCACTCAGCATATTGGCTGTAGCTAAGTCAGCTTTGGTGAGTGGAAGTCCATGTTGCCGAGACCATTCATAACCTCCATCCCTGTCACCATGGCCTTTTTGTTCATGAGCCCATTGGGTAATGACAGAAGTGGCTAGGGAAAGAGAATGTCTGGTTTCCACAGAACATGTCATCCTATTTACTTGATTGTTCAAATCTTCCTCTGCCAAGGTCACCCTATGGTGAACATTCACATGAGACACCAACGTCTTCACTTCTTTGGTCCATTCAGAGAGGTCTATCCACATACTTGTTTTCCATACCTCTTTGTCACCAGTTTTTCAATCATGTTCCTTCCAAGTCCCTGACCATCCAGCCAAACCATTGACCACAGCCCATGAATCAGTATACAATTGCATATCTAGCCATTCCTCCTTCCAAGCAGTGTGAAAAACCAGGTGCACTGCTTAAAGTTCTGCCCATTGGGAGTATTTCCCTTCACCACTGTCCTTCAGTGAGGTCCCAGAAAGGGGCTGCACTGCTGGTGCTGTCCAATTTCAAGTGGTGCCTGCATATCACACAGAACCATCTGAAAACTTCTTGTTGTTAGGTGCTGTTGAGTCATCTCCGACTCATAGCAACCCTATGCACAGCAGAACAAAACACCGCCTGGTCCCACGCCAGCTCTGTGATCCTTGCTATACTTGAGCCCATCGCCACAGCCACTGTTGTCAATCCATCTTGTTGAGGGCCTTCCCCTCTTTTGTCAACACTCCACCCTACCAAGCATGATATTCTTTCTCCAGGGAATGGTCCCCTCTGACAACATGACCAAAGTAGTTGAGAGGAAATCTGGCCATTCTTGCTTCCAAGGAGCATTCCGGCTGCACTTCCTCTAAAACAAATTTGTTCTTTTAGCAGTCCGTGGTACTTTCAGCATTCTTTGCCCGGCACCGCAACTCAAAAGCATCAATTTTTCGGTCTTCTTTATTCACTGTCCAGCTCTCACATGCATATGAGGTGATTGAAAATATGATGGCTTGTGTCAGGTGCACCTTAGTCCTCAAGGAGACATCTTTGCTCCTCAGCACTTGAAAGAGGTCCTTTGCAGCCGACTTGCCCAGTGCTGTATGTCTTCTGATGTCCTGACTGCTGCTTCCATTGGCGTCGACTGTAGAACCAAACAATGTGAAGTCTTTGACAACTTCAATTTTTCCTCCATTTATCGTGATGCTGCTTATAGGTCCAATTGTGAGAATTTTTGTTTTCTTTATATTGACATGTAATCCATACTGCAGACAGTATTCTTCAATGTTCAGTAAGTGCTTCAGGTCACCCTCACTTTCAGCAAGCACAGTTGTGTTATCAGCATATTGCAGGTTGTTAATGAGACTTCCTCCAATCTTGATGTCATATTCTTCTTCATATAGTCCATCTTCTAGGATTATTTGTTCAGCATACAGATTGAACAAGTATGGTGAAAGGATACAACCCTCACATACTTCCTTCTTGATTTTAAACCATGTAGTGTCCCCTTGTTTTGTTCCAATGACAGTCTCCTGGTCTATGTACAGGTTCCTTCAGGAGTACAATTAAGTGGTCTGGTATTCTCATTCTTCTCAATGTTATCCACAATTTGTTATGATCCACACAATCAAATGCTTTTGCATAGTCAATAAAACACAAGTAAACATCTTTCTGGTATTCTTTG
>NW_006921619.1:10567791-10578411 GCF_000298275.1 Orycteropus afer afer
CAGTCTGATTCGTGTGTACTCCATCTGGTGGAGTCCACGTGTATAGCTGCCATTTGTGTTGTTGAAAAAAGGTATTTGCAGTGAATAAGTCATTAGTCTTGCAAAATTCTGTCATGTGATCTCCAGCATTATTTCTGTCACCAAGGCCAAATTTTCCAACTACCAGTGATTTTCTTTTGTTTCCAACTTTTGCGTTCCAGTCACCAGTGATAATTAACACATCTTGATTGATTTCAGACTGCAGAAGTTGATAAAAATCTTCAATTTCCTCATCTTTGGCTTTGGTGGTTGGTGTATAAATTTGAAAAATAGTTGCATTAACTGTTCTTCCTTGTAGGCATATGGATATCATCCTATCATTGATAGCATTGTACTTCAGGACAGATCTTGAAACATCCTTTGTGATGATGAATGCCATGCCATTCCTCTTCAAATTCTTTCCCGGCATAGTAGATTATATGGTTATCTGATTCAGAATGGCCAAAACTGGTCCATTTCAGCTCACTAATGCCTAAGATATCAATATTTATGTGTTCTATTTCATTTTTGACAATTTCCAATTTTCCTAGATTCTTACTTTGTACATTCCATGTTCCTGTTATTAATGGGTGTTTGCCGCTGTTTCTCCTTAATTTGAGTCATGCCATGTCAGCAAACAGAGGTCTTGAAAGCTTTACTTTATCCATATCAGTAAGGTTGGTCCTACTTTGATGATGCAGCTCTTTCCTAGTCATGTTTTGAAAGCCTTCTGACCTAAGGGGCTTGTCCTTGTGCACTGTATCAGATAATGTTTCCAGGCTATTCATAAAGTTACACAGTAATGTATCAGTGTTTCTCTGCTATTCATAAAGTTTTCCCTGGCTAATTCTTTGAGAACTGGATGGCCTCTTCCTTCTTCCTAGTCTGTCTTAGTCTGTAAGCTGCATTGAAACCTGTGTACCATGTGCAACCATGCCAGCACTTGAAACACCAGTGGCACAGCCTCAAGCCTAACCACAACATGCAAGCCACAATAGTATGACAAACTGACAGACAAGTTTGTCTCATTTAGCTGTTCGAAACCTCTCCACCCTTACCTTACCTGGATCCCTGGCTGCTGCTCTGCTCTGTTGTCCCCTCTGGCTTCTATTTCCTCCACTTTCCCAGCTGGGGGGTGGGGTGGGCCTAGGTCCCTCCCCTTACTTACAAAATGGACCAGTTTTGGCCATTTTGAATCAGATAACCGTATCATCTACTGTGCCAGGAATGACAATCCCTGGCTGCTGCTTTGATGCAGTATCTTACCCATCACTTTAGTAGGACTATCTCTACATGCCGCACATTGCTGGACCCCTAGAAATCTCACTGAGATGGAAGGTACCTGAATTTCCATTGGGTTAACTTTCCACCCTCTAACAGGAAGGTTGAGCAATCTACTTCCATAGTGATACCACCTCGGAAACCCAAGGAGGAGTTGCTATGAGTTGGAACTGACTCAACACAGTGAGTTTGGTGATCAGTGCCTAAGACAGTTGACTGCTAACCAGGAGGTTAGCAGTTCAAACCTACCAGCCATTCCATGGAAGGAAGACCAGGCAATACACTTTCATAAAGATTAACTGCCTCAGAAACCCAGTGGGAATCACTATGAGTTGGAGTCAACTCAGTGGCAGTGGGTTTAGCATGCAAATGCCTTACCAATAAATCTAAAATGAAAACCAACCAAACTCACTGCCATTGAGTTGGATCCAGCTCATAGTGACCCCTCCTTGGGTTTCTGAGACAGTATTGCTACAGAAGTAGGTTGCCCAATCTTCTTTCTGACAAGTGGCTGGTGGATTTGAACTGCCAGCCTTCTGGTTAGCAGTCAAATGCCTTAGGCACTACACCACCAGAGCTCCTACCAATAAGTCTAGAGTCATTAATACTTCTTCCTCAGTAGGTCCAATCAGCATAATGTCATCAATGTAATGGACCAGTGTGACATCTTGTGGAAGGGAAAAATGATCAAAGTCCCTGTGGAATAAATTATGATCTAGTGTTGGAGAGTTGATATACCACTCAGATAGGATGGTGAAAGTGTATTGCTGGCCTTGCAATAAATTCTTCTGATGATCCTTTGAAACAGGAATTGAGAAAATGTCATTGGCTAGATCAGTAGCTGTATACCAAGGACATGAGATGTATAATTTGTTCAAACAATGAAACCATATCTGGAACTGTAGCTGCAATTGAAGTCACCACCTAATTAAGTTTATGGTAATCTGCTATCATTCTCCAAGATCCATCTGTTGTTTGCATAGGCCAAATAGGTGAGTTAATTGGGCATGTAGTGAGAATCACCACCCCTGCATCCTTCAAGTCCTTGATGGTGGCACAAACCTCTGCAATCCTTGCAGGAATGTGATCATTGCCTTTGGTTTACTGTTTTCCTAGGTAGAGCAATTATACTCTTCCACTTGGCTTTTTCTACCATAGTAGCCCTTACTGTACATGTCAGGGATCCAATGTGGGTGTTCTTCCAGTTGCTGAGCATGCCTATTCCAATTATGCATTCTGGAACAGGATGGTTTTGAGACCCACTGGACCCACTGTGAGATGGGTCTGAGCTAAGACTTCTTCAATAACTTGACCTCTGTATGCCCCCACTCTGACTGATTTGCCACAGTGACATTTTGGGTCTCCTGGAATTAGTCAATTTAGAGCCACTGTCCAATAATTCCCCAAAAGTCTGATTATTTTCTTTTCTCCAGTAACATAAAAGGCTGTAGATCCCTTTGGGGGACAGCTGGGAGAAAGAGTAACAGTATAAATTTTTGGCATAGTAGTAGGGTCCTTCCTCAAGGAGACCTGGCCTCCCTTTCATTCAGTGGGTTTTGGGTCTTGGAATTGATTGAGGGGCTGTGACTCTCTATTCTGGTGATTCAATTTAGACTGCTGTTCACTTGACCTAGAATTCTTCTGCTTGTATAAATTAAGTAAATACTTAGTAGATTTCCTATCTATTTCTCTCATAGGGACCACCATGCCTAAGTACCCAGAAACTAGAAGTCTATATGAGTCAGACTATTCTGATTACTGCTTTGACTTTGCTGTCTGTTATGGTAACCACACCCACCTTGTCTTTGTTGATCACACACACACACACACACACACACACATGCAGGGGTGGGGAGGAATTTGTCTCAAGGAAATGGCTCCCACAGTTGTAGAGGCTGGCAAGTCACAAGTGTGTGGGTCAGATGGCAGGCTGGAGGCTTCTTCTAACTCATAGCTGCAGGGGCTGATGAACCCAAGATCAGCAGGCAGTGCTAAAGAGGCTGATGAATCCAAAACTAGCAGGTAAGATGGCAGGCTGTTGGCTCATAGGCTTCAAAGGCAGTAGTCCCAAGATCAGCAGGCAATATGGCAGGCCACTGGTTGAAGTCCAAGCACCATGGTCAGATGATGATGAGCCAGAGGCAGGATCTAGCTTGAGCAGAAAGCCAGGACATCCATATATATTGAATGTGGGCTACACCACTGAGGAAACTCTCTTTCAACTGATTGGCTGCTCATAGCAGATCTCATCAAGGAAGTGATTACATTTATTGGGTCTCATTGTGGGAGATGGCTATATCATAACTGCT
The DNA here is from genome assembly GCF_000298275.1 of Orycteropus afer afer. Taxonomy (NCBI): domain Eukaryota; kingdom Metazoa; phylum Chordata; class Mammalia; order Tubulidentata; family Orycteropodidae; genus Orycteropus; species Orycteropus afer. The sequence continues at coordinate 10,571,400 of NW_006921619.1, forward strand.
AAACCACTGAGAATCACTGCCCAGCCAAGTTGACACACAACCTTAACTATTATAGGCCCTTATAGGGTTATTGTGAAGCTTACATTTTGACAAATGCTTAACATTACCCAGGAGCAGAGCATTTACTCAATATTTGGCAGTGGTGGTTGCTCTCCCCCACAGTGTCTAACACAGGCCCAACTATGTTATGGGTGTGCAATAGACATGACTGGTCTATCGGTTTACTGGAGAGAGAGGCAGGATGTACTTGTTTGTTCCTCCAGTTTCCCCATATGAGAGAGCAATGACATTTGCCAGAAACTGCCAAGATGCAGGAAATGGATAGTAATTAGGGAGAGAAAAGGAGCTTGGGAAAGAGGAAGGCTGGAAAGGAGAGAAGAGAGGAAGGTGGAAACAAAAAGAAGGTAGGAAGGCTGCCAGGTACAAAAAGAAGTGCAGACAATGACCATTTTCTTGGAGAAATAAGAACTGAGCACTATTGGAACCCCTGAGACTATGGCCCTTAGACACCCTCCAAACCTCAGACTGAACCAACTCCCAGAGATCACCTTTCAGCCAAACAATAAACATGCGTATAAAGAACAGTAATATTAAAGAGGAAGATGTACCTCAGAACATCCAACCACATAAGACCAAAAATGCAGCATTTGTCCAAAAGCAAAGGTCAGAGGGCAGAGAGGGGTGAATGGAAATGGCAAACCCAGGGTTGAAGGGGGAAGAGTACTGACACATTTAAGTGACTGCAACCAGTGTCACAAAACAGCTGTGTATAAACTGTTGAATAGAAAACTAATTTGCACTATAAAAGTTTTCCCAAACCATGATAAAATGGGGGGTAAGGGGAGGGGGGAAGGATCTTCTGGAATAACATGGGATTCAGAGGGTGGAGGAAAGAAAATGAACACCACGTGGACGTTTCTTCTTAGTCATAGCTACGGAATTTCAGTGCTAGAAAAGGGAACCTGGAGATCACAGATCCATTCTCTCATGGCCCTGGTACAGCAGTTGAGATCCAGGGAAAGAGGAGTTAGAGATGGGGCAGAATTGGTCCCCTCATCCACACCCCCAGAATAGGCCCAGGTTTCTCCCTTTCTCTCCTCAGGTTGCTCTAGCAGGGATTTTTTTTTTTTTGTGAAGGTGCAGAAGAAATGGAAAAGGAGAGCAGTGCACTTGAGTGTAATTTATTTCCTTCCTACCAGTTGCTATTCAATTTATTCCAATTCATGGTGACCTTACATGTGTCAGAACAGAACTTGACGTGTAAGGTTTTCAGTGGCTGATTTTTCAGTAAATTGCCAGGCCTCTCTTCAGAGGCACCTCTGGGCAGATTCAAACCTTCAACATTTTAGTTAGCGGCCAAGTGCTTTAACCATTTGCACCACGCAGGGACTCCTTTCATATTCTGTCATTCCTTTTCATAAACTCCTCCTGCTTCCTCTTTCTCTCCCCCTTCCCTCCCTCCCATAACTCTTACCCATAATGACCTGTCACAATGCAGGAAGCTGAGGTCACTGGATCTTCAAAGTGGATCTAGACCCTCCCAGCCCAGCGGTCCCATCTTCACCCATTTCCATAGCAATGTGTTTGTTTTGAGTCATGATGAGGGGACTCATGCTCGTAGAAGGTAAACATCTGGCATGCTGGCCTTGCCTGCTAGAGGGAAACACCCTTTGGGTCTTGTATGGCTGGGGCACTCCCCGCCTTGCTAACTCTTGGAGTGCACCTTGTCCCCTTCCAGCTCTTAGCCTTTTCCAGCTGGACGACAGTTATGAAACCTGTTCTTCTAAATCTGGAGACGGGAGGAGCATCCAGGGAAAAAAAGAAGAGCGCAAGGAGGAAGAAACGTTTGTGAAAGAGGGAAGAAAAGCGAATTTGTAACCCATTGCTTCTCTGATTTTCTTCTTGGAATTTCAGAGCAGCAAACATAACCCAGGAGATCCTTGGAATGCCAGTCTGCTCCAGCAAGGAGCAGTACTAGTTTCCAGGGAAAAGCAGCACCATCGGTGGCTGGATGCTTCAGGACCTCTTCCCCAAGAACTGACCCTCTTCCACACGACCTGCCACACGACCTCCGGTCGGTAGGCAGTTGACTCCGCTGGGCCATCCCACGGCCATCTTCACTGGGGGAGAGTCTGCAGTGGGTGCCGAGTCCCCTGTCCACCCTTAAGCGAAAACAGCAAAAGGCCCGGTGCCTGCAGATTTGTCAACCTGGGAGGGGCGTCCAGGGCGCGGACTAGGAGACTAACAATCTCTGGATGTAGAGTCCGCCTCCGCCAAAGAATGCCTGCCATGCCTATAGAGGCCTCCGCGGGGCTCTGAATTCGTCTGCGGGAGCGCCTCGGTTCTGGGGCAGACGCTGGTGGAGCCCAGGCCTGGGAACGCTCCGCGTGAGCTCAGCAGAGCTGGGAGGAGCTCCGCGCAGGCAACTTTACGGCAATCCTGCCTGCCCGCTGATTTGCGCTTGGTGTTTAGTTCCAAGATTGGTTAGTTTCAGAGAGCTGATTTCCGAGTTCACTTACTTGAGATACTTAACTTTCGATTTACTAGTTTTCAAATTAGTTCTAGAGTTACTTTTATTAGTTAAGTTTTATGAGTTATTAGTTTTCTTTATTTTCAGCTGTTTAGTTTTCCAGTGTTAAAATTTTGTAGTTTTAAGCTACTTTATTTTCAAAATTCATTTGTAGTTGTTTATCTTCAGTTACTTATTTGTAATTATTTCGTTTAAAGGTTATACATTTTCAAATTAAATAATAACTTTTGTAATTATTTGTTCTTTGCATTCTTACTTTCAGTTGCTGTAATTTTGAGTTATTTTAGTTATGTTTTATTTATTTTTACATTTCTTTGTTTTTTGAATTGTTTTTTTTCGGCAGTAAATTTTTGAGCTTTTTATTTTTTGAAAATATCAGCATTTTAAAAATATTTTTGAGTTATATTCAGAATTTTAGTTTTTTTCTCTCTTTTAAATCTTTATTTTTACTATTCTTTATTTTAATTTTGTTTTTCAGAATTGTTTAGTTTTGGAATTATTATAAGTTAGGGTGCAATCACTGATAGACACTAGACCAGTTATTTGAACAAATGCAAGCCCACTGCCATCAATTCATTGTGACTCAAAGCAACACTATTAGCAACAGAGTAGAGCTGCTTTATAGGGTTTCCATGGCTCTAAATCTTTACCCAAGCCGACTGCCTCATCCTTCTCCTGCAGAGACACTGGTGGGTTCCAACTGCCAAACTTTTGGCTGGCAGCCTAATCATTTAACCACTATGCCACTAGAACTCCTAGTTATTTTAACAGTGAAAACTTAATATAAAGAATTGTTATTGGAGAACTAAAAAAGGCAAAAAAAAAAAAAAAAAAGTGATTTTTGAGATGTGAAGGAGATTTTGACTGATTTTACCGTTCCAAGCAGTTTAAAAGGCCCTCTGACTTGATGTTTCTGGAAATTTGTAGCTGTTTCCTTCTCCCATCCTCATTTTCACCAAGAGAGTCTGTTCAATGTTTCCCATTTTGAAGTTCTTTCCTACCTCCATCCTGTGATTCCTGCTTCTTAAACATCTATAAGGAGTGCAGTAGGGCCTAAGGCATTTGACTGCTAACCAGAAGGCTGGCAGTTCAAACCCACCAACCACTCCCGGAAGGAAGCTTGGGTGATCTACTTCCTTAGTGATATCGCCTTGGAAACCCAAGGAGGAGTCGCTATGATTCAGATCCGACTAGCCAGCTGACATAGCAGGTGAAGTTAACTGCGGAGGGATGCAGCTTAGGAAGGCCAGTGAGTTTGGGTTTGAGAGCAGAGGAATCTGCTATGGAAATCTGATGGGAAGCTTTGTAAACATAATTGGGGACAGGGAACAAAATGGATGTTAACATAGACAATCATGACTTTGTCCAGCTGCATTCAGAAAAATGCTCTATAAGGTTTTCAAGGCTGTGACCTTTCTGAAGCAGATTACTAGGCCTGTCTTCTGAAGAGCCTCTGAGTGGATGCAAATCACCAAACTTTTGGCTAAGTTGAGAGCTTAAATGCTGCACTATTCAGAAAATTCATGAAATTATACTATTTGTGGAGTACATTAAAAAGTTTCTCATCAATCATGGGAGAATAGAAGGGCTGTGTAGGCACAGGGAGACAGCTCAGGGGGCAGGAATGCATGGAGGGAAGGACATAGGGAAGAGGTAGCTATTGGGAGGAAGTGGGAGGGGAGCTGTTGCATTGTGGTAAATTGTAGTCAATGTCATGAGACAAAGTATGTGAGCTGCTGTATGGAAAGTGAATTTGCTCTGACAACTTTCACCCAAATCACAATTAAAAAAAAAAAAATGGTTCTCATCAGATTTTGTCTCCCTGATTATCTTACTAATAACAGTAGGTCTGTTTTGCTATAGGTATATATATATATATAAAAAGAATACCAACTAATGCATTATGTCTTAGTTGGATAGAAAAATCTTGAGGGTTCAATTAGCCTAAAGAAACTCATTGTTTGGATCCTTGTAAATACTTTTGACTATTGAGTAACAAGCGGCTCACTGCAGAAACACAGCCTAATGCTTTGGGCCTCAACCTTTTTCTGGATCTATGAAAGTAGTAATACTTGATTATGCTAGCGGAGTGCAAAGTCCCCAAATTTCACAGGTCGGAAGGAAGAATCCACAAATATCATGACAGGTGGGTGACCAGAGGAGCAGTTTTAATACTGTTATCATTCCTGGAAGCTCCTGTGGTGCTACATTCCTGGATGCCCTGGATACTCTGCGATGAGTACATTCTGTCCTTCCATTCTAGCCCAGTGGATGCTATATTTTCTCCAGGGTCTTGCATACAGTAGTTACTCAGGAAATAGTTGCTGAATGAACTGTGGCTGTGGTACATTTTTTTAAACCAATTGCCATTGAATAGATTCCAACTCATGGCAACCCCATGTGTATCAGAGTACAACTGTGCTCCTTAGGGTTTAACCAGAAAAACCAAACTCACTGCTGTTGAGTTGGACCCAAGTCATAGCGACCCCTCCTTGGGTTTCTGAGGTGGTATCACTATGGAAGTAGATTGCCCAACCTTCCCTCTGAGGAGTGGCTGATGGGTTTGAACCACCAGCCTTCTGCTTAGCAGTCAGATGCATTAGGCACTACACTATGGCTTATTTTTCAGAGGTTGATCGCCAGGAGTTTCTTCTAAGGTGCCTCTGGGTAGATGAAAACCTCCAACCTTTCACTTAGCAGCCAAGAACATCAAACCTTTTGAAAATAAGATAAAATAATCGATAACTCTTCTGTGGGTAAAATTTTGTCATGTTGCCATTTGTTTAGATGAGAAAGAATACTGAAAATTTCCTAAAACTCTTGGAAGAATTGTTCAAGTCCTTATGGTTTTATAATATTGTCTGTTGTCCCCAAGAAGGAGTTGGGTAAAATGTTCTGGCTGCAGTGGTTGGACTAAAGGTAGCCCTTAATCCGTAAAATGTGATGGTGTCCTGAATGCATATTTAACACCAGTTGTGTGTTATGCAATATTTAGAGAAAACAGAAATCATCCAAAATCAGCATTTCCCAGAATGTGTTTTTCAGAACAAGCAGGAAACAAGAGATCAGCAATTTCCTCCCTCATGTTGCTTTACAGAAAAAAAGAAAACATTTGTCTAGGCTCAGAGAAATTTTGTAGGAAGGAAACTTGCATACTTGTGCTAAACCCATCATTTCCCAAACTTCTTCGACCATAGAACTCTTTTCTTTGTGGAACACCATAACTCATGTGTATTAGTAAGCTGCTGGAACAAAGGGACCGAACAATATAGTGATTTAAAGAATAGAGAAATTTATTTCTAGCTTAAATTAACAGTGGAGAGCAGATAGGAAGGCTGCTGTGCTCCACACAGCCTGGGTTCCCAGGCTTCTGCTATCTGATTTTCCACCATTCCTTCTAGAACATCATCCTTGTATATGTGGTCAAAACTAGGTCACAGTTGACCAAATGAAGCCAAATAAACTTGGTTCATTCTAGTTTGCAGGTAGAGAAAAGAGATTGAAGGATGACATGTGCAATATTTTAAGGCTCAGCCTGGAAGTGTCACATACCATATTCTCTCACATTCCATTGCTGAAAAGGTAATCACATGACCACTCCTGCCTTCAAGGAGGGTGAGGAATCATAGTCCCTGGTAAGGATGCCATTGCCCAGCTACCAGTCTATTAATATGTAACATGGTCATCTAACCAGCAGGGAGTAGAATCTTCCATCCTACCATCCTAGTCCAGATTTCTCATTATCACACGAGCATTTCTGTAATCAGTCAACAAATATGGAGTCCTCCTGTATATCAGGTTGCATGTCATAGTATGAAATAGAAAGTTTTATAAAACATGGTCTTATATTTGAATATTTATTCTAGTAGCTGGTTTTATTAACTTTCAGGTATGACTGAAGTCATATTGGCAGCTTTGCATCATGTTGTCTTCATTTGTCAAGAGGATACATATTCCTGGTGAGGAATAAGCAGATACCATTAACAGAGTAGAGAATCTTGAAATAGACCCAATACATTTGAAAAGGTATTTAACATTAGAACTGAAAGGATAAATATTCATTAAAATGGTAGGTATCTACTGACTAGGAATATGGAAAAAATAAAACTGAATTTTCCCTGACTTCTTAAAAGATGTAGGTTTGCTTATATAAAACCCCAAAGCCAAGGATCAGATTTTTTCTCCAGCAAAAATAGGGAAATTCACATGATCTACCCTGCTTGCTGAAGATGACTTGAAGCACTTACTGACGAAGATCAAAGGCTACAGCTTTCAGAACGGATTATACCTCAACATAAAGAAAACTAAAATCCTCACAACTGGACCAATAAACTACATCATGAAAATGAAGAAAAGATTATAGTTGTCAGGGATTTCATTTTAGTTGGATCCACAATCAGCACCCACGGAAGCAGCAGTCAAGAAATCAGACATTGTATTGCACTGGGCAAATCTGCTGCAAAAGCCTTTTTTTTTTTTTTT
>NW_006921619.1:10587206-10618728 GCF_000298275.1 Orycteropus afer afer
ATCCTTCCCTTCAAGGCTCAGGGGTCCAAGATTATCTTCTGTGTCTGTGTTAATTGGTTTCCCTTTTCTTTGTTGAAGAGGGTCTTTGCAATCCTTATGCCTAGTCCGCCATCTTGCTGGAACTTCTCTGCAAAAGACTTCTTTAAAGTGTTAAAGAGCAAAAATGTTACTTTGAAGACTAAGGTGCACCTAACCCAAGCCATGGTATTTCAGTGGCCTCATATGCAAGTGAAAGCTGGACAATGAGTAAGGAAAACCAAGAAGATTTGATGCCTTTGAATTGTGGTGTTGGCGAAGACTACTGAAAATACCATGGACTGCCAGAAGAGTGAACAAATCTGTCCTGCAAGAAGTGCAGCTGGAATGCCGCTTAGAAGCGAGAATGGCCAGACTTCTTCTCTCCTACTTTGGTCATGTTGTCAGAAGGGACCATTCCCTGGAGAAGGATATCATGCTTGGTAAAGTAGAGGGTTGACGAAGAAAGGGACAGCCCTCAACAAGATGGATTGACACAGTGGCTGCAACTATGGGCTTAAGCATGGCAAGCATTGTGAGGATGCTGTATGACTGGGCAGTTTTTTGTTCTGTTGTACATAAGGTCACTATGAGTTGGAGTCAACTCGACAGCACCTAACAACAACAGCAACTCTGCCTAGAAAGTTCCCAGTTATGAACAAGCAGATAGTAAATCATCAAAGACTGCCAAGGTACTTGAAAGTCAATGAGAAAGCCTCCCTCTCTTCCAAAAACCCCATACTTCTAAACACTAGAGACTCTCACTCTAATACAACAGAAAGACTGCCATAAGATTTCTTCCTTTCAGTCTATACAATTCACTTTCCTTTCAAACCCCTTTGAGTCTCTACTGGAAAGAAAGTGATAGTAGCTGACTCCCTTACAATAATAAGCTCTGAATAAATAGACTTTGATTAACTCTAAGGCGATCTTTGACATCTTACAACAAACAAAAATAATTACAGTTTTGTCAAATATGTGTGCCAAAAGAAAAAGAAATTATGAATATTCTGGGAGAAAATGTATTTGAAAAATAACCTCAGAATGGGAGGAGACTTTTTGGGAAAGACACAAAACCAAGATGCCAAAATGGAAATGTTAATTATATATATATATATATATATATACACACACACACACACTCTGGTAGCATAGTAGATAAGACACTTGCCTGCTAACCAGAGGGAGGGCTGGTGGTTCAAACCCACCAGCCACTCCTCGGAAGGAAGGTTGGGCAATCCTACCTCCGTAGTGATACTGCCTCGGAAACCCAAGGAGGGGTCGCTATGAGTCAGGTTTGACTCAAGGAGGGGTCGCTATGAGTCAGGTTTGACTCGACGGCACATAACAACAACAACAAATATATATGCATAAAATTATATAGGCAATCATATCATCTGGTAATAAGGATATATATATATATATATATATATATACACACACACACATATACACACATACATACACACACACATACACACACATATTCCATACACACCCCACAAACAAACACATACACACACATATTCCTAGGGATTTATTGTATAGGCGATCGTATTTTCTGCAAATAAGCAAGGTTTAATTCTTCCTTCCCCACCTGTATGCCCCACCCCACACCCTTTTCTAGCATTATTGCACTGGCTAGGCTTCCAGTACTATATAGCATATGAATAGAGCAGATATCCTTGCTTTGTTTCTGATCTCAAGGATAAAACATCCAGTAATTTACTATTAGGTATGAGTTTGACCACAAAATTTTGGTACAATTCTCCCTATCTCCTCTATTGTTAGTTTGCTGAGTTTTTTTTTTTTTTTTTTCTAAATTATGAATAGGTATTAAATTTTGTCAAATGGTTTTCTGCATCAGTTTATATGATTGTGTATTTTTTTCTCCTTTAGTTTGTTGATATGGTGGACTTATTGATTATTTTTGATATTGAACTCGACTTACATTTCTAGAATAAACCACACTTGGTTGTGGCATAAATTTTTTAATAAATATTGATATATTTAATTTGCTAATATTTTGTTGAGGATTTTTGCATCATTCATGAAATATTGATCTGTACTTTTCTTCTTCTTTTTCTTTTTTTTTTTGGTACTGTCCCAGGTAGCCCCTGAACTCAGATATGAATGTGAGAGGAAATCTGGAGTCAAGCCTAGTCAGCCAAGCTCAGTCTAGACCACTTTACAGCCAAACAACTAAACTGTGAACATGAAAATAAATGTTTGTTATTATCAGCCATTGAGATTTTATTAGTTCTGCAGTTAAAAACTGACTAATTCACCAAGTCTTGAGTTTTTTTATCTCAATAATAAAAATTTTAATTTCAAAGAGCACTTATTACTTTCATGTGTACTATTTTCTGTCATATCTCTCTAAATATATTATTATACTTATTTTTATATTTTCTTTTCCTATAAATTTTGTTTCCTTGGGTGTAGATTCATATATTTGTTGAAGTAGTTGCCTATACCAGATCATGCCTGTTGGTACTTAGCCCTACATGTACTTTTCTATAATCCTCTTTGCACTCCTTGAATTGGATACTTAAAATGACATGTCCTAGACTCCACTGCCACATCAGTTCCAGTTAGATTCTACAAATGAGAGGCACTCATGCAAGACTGAAGGTGGTTGTTTCCACTTTTTGGCTATTGTGGTTAATGTTGCTCTGAGTATTGGTACACAGTTCCTGCTTTTAAATCTCTTGGGTATAACCTAGGAGTAAAATTGCTGAGTTATATAGAATTCCTATGTTTAATCTTTTGAGGAATCATCAAACTGTTTCCCATAGCTGCACAATTTTACAGTTCCCTTAGAAATGTACAATCATGTATCGCTTCACGTCCACAATACATTCTATGAAATAGAATGTTATGTGATCTGGGCACTGTGCAAACACCATAAGGTTTTTCTTTAAGCGTCTTGAACAAGTTTCATGCCTAGAGTGAATGTGCTGAAAGGGATTCACTTTTTATGTTTAGTCCTTAATCCACGTCATTAGAAATTTCTCCGTACTTGATATAAGTGCCCTTGGCATTTCATTAGCCTTGTAGCTTTCAGTCAAGCCAGTCCTCTAACAGCTTGGAGAAGTTTTTCTTTCTTTTGGAGGATCATTGTGATCATTGACTGTGACATGCCTACATTGTGAGCAATAGCATTCACTGATTTTCCACCTTTGTGTTGTTTAATAAACTTTTGTTTCACTGTCAAATCAATACTTCTCCTTTACTGCTTTCTGCTGCTGTCATTAGCACTGGTTTTGTTGCCTTTAGGGGCCATGATGCATGTCATGGTAATATTTTCCAAAGAAAATTAAACAGCGAGAAAATGTTACAATACTAAAGAGACATATGGTACATGAGATTAGATGCTGCTGCCTGTGAGTTGAAGCATATACTGTTATAAAGTAAAATTTTTAGATAGAAAGTACACTACAGTATGTACATAGGTGTTTATTATGACTATCAAGACATGTTTTATAAGTTATATATATACTGTATCATTATATGCCATATTCCAATTATTAATGAATGTTTGCAGCTGCTGCTTCTCAGTTTAAGTTGTGCCACATCAGCAAATGAAGGTCCTGAAAGCTTTACCCCATCCACATCATCAAAGTCAACTCTACTTTGAGAAGACAGCTCTACTCTAGTGCGGTGTAGTAAATTACCTGGTATGGCATTTCTAGCCGTAAGTCTTTGTAAACTCCATGGTGTAATTAGCTGCGAGCAACTGAGGAGCTCCTGATTGTAAAAGTTGTCCACCTGGGTATTTCTGTTGGGCGTGGCACAAAGCAATGTTCTGGGAGGTTCTCTTTCTCTCAGATGCTTAATATTCTGATGTTATGATTGGCTAGTTTGGCCACTCTGCCAGGCAAAAAAGGAGGCCTCCTAGAGACAGAACTCTCTCTCACTCTGACCTCTGGCTGAGGAAGACATGTTGCTGAGAAGGAGACACCAAGAGACATGGACTGCTGAGAAAGAGACACCGAGAGACACGCATTGCTGGGAGAGACTGAGAGAGACTGTTGGTTGAGAGACGGTGGGCTGGGAGAGAGACTGAACGTTGTTCCTGAACTTGAATTGTAGCCTGGTGCTTCCCTAATAAACCCCATAATCTGTGAGTTCTGTGTGGCCACTGCAGCGAATTATTGAACCCAGCAGAAAGGTGGTGAGTGGTGCAGGAGGAACGGTTGGTGTCAGCGTTGGTGAAAGGGCTGGAGGGAGGCAGCATGTCTGGCCTCACAGTAATGGGCCTTGGGCTACTGACAGTGATTCTGTCTTCCTCTTGTGCGGTTAGAGGAGGTCAAAAGATGTGGCCTCCTTACCTTTTTACCATCTAGTCATATTTTGAATGCCTTCTAGCCAGTGGTGCTCATCTTCCAGCACTATATCAGATAATGTTCCACTGCTATTCAAAAAGTTTTAAGTTGCCATTTTTTTTTTCAGAAGTACTGCCATGTCCATCTTCCTAGTCTGTCTTAGTTTGGAAGCTCTGCTGAAAGCTGCCCACTGTGGGTGACCCATTGTGGGTAGCCTCACAGCCACATGCAAGCCACCACAATATGACAAACTGACAGATGAGTAGTGGAATGTACAAAGTATGAATCTTGGAAAATTAGAGCTGTAAAAAATAAAACAGAATGCATAAAGATCAATATCCTATGCACTGGTAAATTGAATGGTATCAATCATTTTGAATCAGACAAATCATATCATCTGTTATGTTGGGAATGACAAATTGAAGAGGAATGGTGTCCCATTTATTGTCAAAAAGAACATTCCATGATCCCTCCTGAAGTACAACATTGTCAGTGATTGAATAATATACATATGCCCACAAGGAAGACCAGTTAACATGACTATTATTCAAATTTACACATCAACCACCAAAACCAAAGATAAAGAAATTGAAAATTTTTACCAACTTTTACAGTCTGAAATTGATCAAACATGCAATCAAGATGCATTAATAATTATTCGTGTTTGGAATGCGAAAGTTGGGAAAAAAAAAGCGTCAATAGCAAAAAAATATGGCCTTAGTGACAGAAACAGTGCTGCATAATGCATTATAGAATTTTGCAAGAGCAAAGACTTACTCATTGCAAACACTTTTTCCACAACATAAACGCTGACCTCATCAGATGAAATACACAGGAATAAACTGGACTACATCTGTGGAAAGAGATGACAGAGAAGAAAAATTCATCAGTCAGAACAAGGCAAGGTGCCAACTGTGAAACAGACCATCAATTGCTCATATGCTAGTTTAAGTTTAAGTTGAAGAAAATTAAAACCAGTCTATGAAAGCCAAAATATGACTTTTAGGATATCCCACTTGACTTTAGATAGACACCATCTGAAGAATATTTTTGATGCATTGAACACTACTCACCTAAGACCAGATGAATTGTGAGAAGACATCAAGGACATCACTTATGAAGACAGAAAAGAAATAAAAGACCAAAATGGATGTTAGAAGAGACTGAAACTTGCATTTAAATGTAGAGTAGCTGAAGTGAGTGGGAGCAATGATGACATAAAAGAGCTAAACAGAAGATTTCAAAGGGCAGGTCAAGAAGATAAAGTAAAAAGTATTATATTGAAATGTGCACAGACCTGGAGTTGGAAAACCAAAAGGGAAGAACACACTCAGCATTTCTCAACCTGAAAGAACTGAAGAAAAAATTCAAGACTCGAGGTGAAATAGTGAAGTATTATATGGGCAAAATGTTGGACAATGCAGGAGCATCAAAGAAGATGTGAGGAATACCGAGTCACTGGACCAAAAAAATTGGCCAATGTTCAACCATTTCAAGAGGTAGCATATGATCAAGAACCAATGATTGAAAGAAAAATTCCAAGCTGCACTGAAGGCATTGACAAAAAAACAAGCCTCTAAGAATTGATGAAATACCAATTGAGATGTTTCAACAAATAGATGCAATGCTAGAAATGCCCACTCATCTATGCCAAGAAATTTGGAGGACAACTACCTGGTCAACCTACTGGAAGAGATCCATTTTTGTGCCCATTCCAAAGAAAGGTGATCCAATGGAATGTGGAAATTATCAAACAATATCATTGTGGAGATTAAGTTTGTGTGTCAACTTGGCTGGGCCTTGTTGAGTGGCTGGGCCGCTGGATGTAGTATTCCCAATGATGAGATTGGTAATCAACTCCATGGTGGAATCTACTGTGAGCAGCTAGCTGAGTAGCTGCCTTAGGGATGTGGTCTGCTTCCTTTATATAAGAAGCCTTGGGGAATGGTCTCTAGCTTATGGGACACTTGAACCCTGCATGTAGCAGGGTTGTTCAGCAGTATGCCATGCTCTGCCAATCTTGGGATGTTTAATGGACTTGAATTAATGGCCTGCCATGTGGTTTGGTAATATTGGGACTATGCCTTATTACTTGTCAACCTTAAGTTTGTCAACCTCAGCAGCCAGCAGCTGAGTGAAGAAAAGCCTCTAGCATAGTGCCTAACACATTTGACTGCTAACCAGACTGCAAACCCACCAGCCACTCCTCGGAAGGAAGACTGGGCAATCTACTTCCATAGGGAGACTGCCTCAGAAACCCAAGGAGGGGTTGTTATGAGTCGGATCTGACTCAACAGCAGTGAGTTTGGTTTGGTTTTTTGGTTTCAGTGGGCCGGGACCAGGAGGCAGAGCTGAAGTCCAAGGATGGGGGGTTTCACCGAGCCCCTAGAGCCTGGGACTTTGAACTCGGACTTAAAGCCTCCAAATTGTAAGAATAAACTCCTTTTTGTCAAAGCCATCCCATTTGTGGTATCTTCTTGTCAGAGTGGTACTAGGTAACCAGAACAATCATTAATACCACACACAAGTAAAATTTTGCTGAAAATACTTAAAAAATGGTTGCAGCAGTACATAGACAGGGAACTGCCAGAAATTCAAGCCAGATTCAGAAGAGGATGTGGAAAGAAGGATACCATTGTTGATATTAGATGGCTCTTGACTGAAAGCAGAGAATACCAGAAAGATGTTTGCCTGTGTTTTATTGATTATACAAATGCATTTGACTGTGTGAATCATAACAAATTATGGACAATATTGTGAAGAATGGGAATTCTAGCACACTTAATTGTGCTCATGAGGAATCTATACATAGACCAAGAGGAAGTCGTTTGAAGAGAACAAGGGGATATGCATGTTTAAAAATCAGGAAAAGTGTGCATTAGTGTTAAACCTTTTCATCATCCTTATTCAATCTGTATGCTGAGCAAATAACCCAAGAAGCTGGACTATATGAAGAAGAACATCTGGCATCAGGATTGGAGGAAGACTCATTAACAACTTGTGATATGCAGATGACACAACCTGGCTTGCTGAAAGTGAAGATGACTTGAAGTACAGATGAAGATCAAAGACAACAGGCTTCACTATGGATTACACCTCAACATAAAGAAAACAAAAATCCTCACAACTGGACCAATAAACCACATTAGGATTAACTGAGAAAAGGCTGAAGTTGTCAAAGATTTTATTTTACTTAGATCTATAGTCAACACCCATGGAAGCAGCAGTCAAGAAATCAAGACATATAATATACTGGGCAAGTCTGCTGTAAAAGATTCCTTTAAGTCACTTTGAAGACTAAGGTGTGCCTGACTCAAGTCATAATATTTTCAATAGCTTCATATGCATGTGAAAGCTGGACAATGAATAAGGAAGACTGAGGAAGTATTTATGCGTTGAATTATGGTGTTGGCAAAGAATATTGAATATGCCATGGACTGCCAGAAGAATGAATAAGTCTGTCTTAGAGGAAGCACAACCAGAATTTTCCTTAGAAGCAAGGATGGTGAGATTTTTCTCTTGTACTTTGGTTATGTTATCAGTAGGGACCTTTCTCTGAAGAAGGATATCAAGGGAAGTAAAGTAGAGGGTCAGCAAAAAAGAGGAAGACCCTTAATGAGATGAATTCACACAATGGCTGCAACAATGGGTTCAAGCACAACAATACTTGTGAGGATGGCACAACATTGGGCAGTGTTTTGTTCTGTTGTACATGTAGTCACTGTGAGTCAATAACAACACCTGCCTACAATATTATATGTCTGGTGTTGCAGGTGCTTGGTGTACAGGAGATATGAGACACATATATAGCATTCATGAAGCTGTTATGTTCTCTGCATCCTGTTCTTCAAGTGGGATTTCTGAACTCTATTATAACCTTATGGAACCATGGACATAAATGCAGTTGGACATTGTCCGAACAGACATTAAGTGGTGCATGAGTGTACTAGAGTTCCAGTTTTTCCACATCTTCATCAACACTTGTTGTATTCTGTTTTTTTGGTTGTTTTCTATACTTTTTAAATAATAGCCATCCTACTGGGTCTGATGTGGTATCTCACTGTGGTTTTGATTTGTATTTCCCTAAAATCTAATGATATTGAGCATATTTTCATATGCATTAGGACCATTTGTATATCTTCTTTGGAGAAATATAAGCTCTTTGCCCATTTGTTATTATTATTATTTTTTTTTGCTGCAGAGATCAAAAGTTCTGGAAACAGATTGTGTTGATGGATATACAACATTGTAAATGAACTTAATGCTACTGAATTGTACAGTTAAAAATCATTAAAATGGTAAATTTTATGTTATTATATATTTTACCACAATAAAAAAAAAATACAAAAATCAAATAAATAAATAAAAGGGAAAAAAAGATCGAAGGTGGGAAGACAGGATAAGTAATTCAGTTTCAAGCAGTGCCTCTGACCATGTCAGTGGTTACACCCTTTGTTCAGTAGCAGTGGTGGTGCCTCTAGCAGGACAAACAGTGAGTATAGGCTTATAGACTCTAGGCCAAGGATAGTAGCAGATTCCTGATCTCTGGGTAACTCCATCTCCCTCCTTCTGTTTCTCCAGCCATTCCAAAATTATTGTAACCAATTCCTTGAATTAGAATCCTCTTGACTTGAAATAACTAGAGTGTTTCTGTTTTTTGCACTGTCTGACTAATACAGCATTTGGTACCAGGGGTGGTCCAAGGACACAGGAATCTTTAATGATAGGAATCTAGGGTTGCTTCCCTGAACTGATTGAGGTTGAGTCAGCGATGGGCTATAGAAATGAGTTACTGTTCACACAAGTCATGCTGTGGCAAGACAGATACTTAAATTATCATCTGAGATAAGAGTGCCAATTGGGATCATTTGCCAATTATAGCCAACTCTTTGGAAGAGATAAAGGAAAACTTTTTTTTCCTTGCTATTTCTAGGTTTGGGGTGGAGTGGAGCACTGTAGGGTATGCTCACTCTGCCATCTTGTTCCAATCTTATGTGTCATTAAAAAAAAAATACAATGATTATGCTTACTTATTTCATTTAAGATTGTTTAGAAAATCACGACAAAGCAAAAATATACAGCAACCTTCAATGAGATACCATCTTATCCCTATAAAAACAGCAATGATTAAAAAACAAACAAAACAACAAATGCTGGTGAGGCTGCAAGGAGTTTAGAACCCTTTTACACTGCTTGTGGGACTGTAAAATGGTACAATTGTTATGGAAAACAATATGGTGCTTCCTCAAAAACCTAGAAATAGAAGCACCTTATGATCTAGCAAAGGAGCTCTGGCGGCACAGTGTTTAAAGCATTCAGCAGCTAAGCAAAAGGTTGGAGATTCAAACCCCCCAACTGCTCCCCAGGAGTAAAACATTACAGTCTGCTTCTGTAAAGATTTACAGTCTTGGAAACCCTATGGGGCAATTCTACTGTGTTCTATAGGGTTGCTATGAGTCAGAATCAACTCAATATCAGTGAGTTTGGTTTGGGTATGATACAGCAATTTTACTCCTAGGTGAAATTATATTATATTAATTATATTTAAAAGACATAAGAACAGTGACATTAATAGCCATACACACATCAATGTTCATTGCAGCATTATTCACAATAGCAAAAAGATGGAAAAAACCTAAGTACCCATCAACAGATGAATGGGTAAACAAACTGTGGTACAATCATACAATGGAATACTCTGCAGCTGTAAATAATGATAAGGAGTCTGGAAAACATCTTATAACATGGATGAATCTGGAGGACATTATATGCTGAGTGAAACAGATCAAGTTAAAAAGAATAAATATTGTATGGCCCCACTATTATAAAAAGTTAGGAATATACACTTGGACAGAAACATTCTTTGATGGTTACCAAGGGTGGGGGGTGGGGGTGGAATGACTTTCTAGATGGTAGACACTTGCTGTGTTTGGTGATGGGGAAGACAATACAAAATAAAGGTGAAGTACACACAATGTGACCAAAGTAAATGAAGACACTAAGAAGTACACAAGAAAAAGGGACAACTTTGGTAAATGCTATCAACAATTACAATTTTGCAACAACAGTAATAACAACCAAAAAATACATATATGATTACATGGGTAGAAGTGTATCCATGTATGTCTATAGGAAGGCATGTGTGAGTGCATCACATGTAGGTATAAGTGTATCTATAACCAAACCCACTACCATTGAATCAATTCCAAGTCGTAATGACCATATTAGACAGAGTAGAACTGTCCATAAGTTTTCCAAGGCTATAAATCCTTACAAAAGCAGACTGCTACATCTTTCTGCTGCAGAGTAGCTGGTGAGTTTGAACAGCAGAACTTTTGTTAGCAGCTAAGCACTTAACCACTCCACCATCAGGACTCCTTAGGTATATCTATGTTGTTGTTGTTGTTATTTGCCGTTGAGTCGGCCCCGACTCATAGCGACCCCTCCTTGGGTTTCCGAGGCAGTATCACTACGGAAGTAGGATTGCCCAACCTTCCTTCCGAGGAGTGGCTGGTGGATTTGAACTGCCAGCCTTCTGGTTAGCAGTCAAATGCCTTAGGCACTATGCCACCAGAGCTCCTAAAAATGAGATCCTAATTTACTGTATATGTTCACCTGAAAAACAACAAAATACTAAACAACATATATATACAGCAATCTTTTTTTTTCTTGTAACCATACTTAGGGGAAACTTACTCACTTGGCCTGTTATTTCAGTATTCCTATTCAAATGGTGACAATTGCTTGAACTATACAGTAGTCCTTAGAAGGAAATTATCACATTTATTAGTTGTTGCATTCTAGATAGGAACATTTCAATCTTGGGAAAAAGTAGCCTCAGCCAGTTCTGGCTGAACTTTTTCAGTTAGTCTTTAAACCACTGCTCCATGGGATTGCCTGTTTTTCCACATGATGGCCTTTGTGGTGTATGACAGATTTCCCTGAGGACTTACAAAATGACAGGCTTTCACAATATCACTGGCTGACAGTTAGGTCCAGCACAGTCTTCTTGTGATTTTGGGACTGAAGTCATTCCACCTTGTGCAATAGTTAAATCCTGCTATAACCAGCTATATTCTCATAATGGCAGAAGAAAGTATTTTTTAGACCAACTCCAAAGGCACCCTGAAGCACATCCCTGAATCCTGGGACCTCATAGTCTATCAGGAAGGGCAAAGGACAGGAGGTATTAGAAATAATATGGATTTTGCAGTCAAAAAGATTTGGTTTAAGTTTTGAATCTGTGCATTGAACAAGTCATTTAGCCTCACTGAACTCCAGGCACTTTATTTATAAAATGGAGACAATCATTGCTGTCTCCAAGGGAAGATTCAATATGATCGTTCACTCATTCATTTATTCAGCATGAATTATTGCCTGCCTTGTGCCAGTTGCTATTCCAGGTAGCAGGGGATATACAACAATAAACAGGCAAAGGCTCTGCTCTCATGAACTTTGTGTTCTAGTAAGGAGAGACAGACAATAACCCAGGCCAAAAACAAGTAAGAAAATGCTGCAATAAAAATAAAACAGAATGAGGTACTTGGGAGTTGCTGCAATTTCTCTTTGTTCTTTCCTTGGTCCAATCTACTCACTAACCCCCTTAGAATCTCATTTTCACAGTGCCCTTATTTAAGCCAATGGATCCTTGGAAAGGGCCTCATGATTCCAGTCTCAAGGAAGTACCAATGGCTTAATGTGTCTTCTCTAGCAGTGTTTTCTTATTGGTAGGGGGTTGAGTCCTGGGATCGCAGGAGCTGCCCCTTGCTGATAGACTTTCAGGCTCTGTGTGACCAGTGGGAATGGTATTTGGGGGCAGGCAGACACTTCCCCAGCCTCTGCTTGAGAACACTCTGCTTTTGAATGTCTGGTAAACACTGTTGCTGAGGATCCTGTGTCCTTGTTGGGGGTCATGATTTAATTAATCAGAGTTTGTGGCTTTCAAGAACTGGCTCTCATGCTGCCCTTCAAATACAAAATGAGTTTGCCAAGAAAGAGTCAAAGATGGTCAGTGTTGCTATTTCAAGCTAGCCTTCTAGAAATGTCTAGGTGAGTGAGAGTCTCCGGTCCTCCAGGCCATCTCTGTCCCAGAGCTGGGCTCCCAAAATGCAAGTTAAAAACAAACAGACAAATAAAAAACAAATGAGTTACTACCCAGTTGATTCTGATTCATGGTGACCCCATAGTGCCAGAGTAGAACTGTGCTCCATAGGGTTTTCAATAGCTGATTTTTAGAAGTATATTGCCAGGCCTTTCTTCTGAGGCACCTTGGGGTAGACTCTAACTTCCACTCTTTTGGTTAGCAACAAAGGGCTTAACAGTTTGGTCCACCCAGGGACTCCTAAATGCAAATTAAACATTCATTTAAAGGTGTTGGCAAAACAGATACACACACACACACACACACACACACACAAAAGAAGTTAGCTTTCAAAACCTTATCATGAATTTTGGAACCAAAAACAGTATTCCAATTTCATATTTATGTAAATTTTCTGTTATATTGAACTTGAATGCCATATGGGTGGGGGCTTTATAATCTTTTAGAACTTAGGACCTCCAAAGGACTTGATCTGGTCCTGCCCCCTACAACCTTCAGAAATGACCCCTCACCTCATTCCTCAGAATTAATACACAAGATCCTCCTCACATCTGAGTTCCAGAGCTGGAGAGTGGAGGATGCATCCTAATTCTTATTCTATTGTAACCCCCTCTGCTGACCTTCCTGAGGTCTTCCATGTGTGTACCACATAATCCTGTCCTTAATCATTGCAAAAAGGACATGGAGGCAGCATCCTCTGACCTCCTCCAACTTCACAAGAGGAAGACAGAATCACCAACAGCTGCCCAAGGCTTATTCCTATGAAGCCAGACATGCCATCACTCTCCAGACTTTACACAGACTGTCTCTCTCATTAATTCTGTGTTGGGTTCCATAATTTGTTGCAGTGGTCACACAGAACTCACAGACAATGTTCATGATTATGGGTTTATTAGGGAAGTAAGAGGTTACAATTCAGGTTCAGGAATGCTCTCAGGATAACAATCTTACATCATGACAGTCTCCCCTCTGCTATGCCCTCAGGCACAGCTCTCTGGCCCTTGGCCTCTTGGCCTGATCTCTGCCCGGCTTGGGCAAGTGTTACAAAGCTCTTTTAGCTCTGCTTATAGGTACACCTACGTGTACCCCACTGGTGTCTCTTGGATCCACTGCTGCTGTCTCTCTGCCAGGCGTCTCTGCCAAAGAGGTCCAGCGAAGGGAACTTGGGTCCAAGGGCACACTCTGTTCCAATCTATCTCCAGTTATTCTCTCTTAACGGCAGTGAGATCCCTACTTCTACCTCTAGGAGGGCTCATTTTAAGCCCAGAAGGATAACAAAACTAACAATCCCTCACATTACAGTTTCATACACCTTATTTGCATGGTCCCACCCAGTAATCTGGTGGGAGTCACAAAGACTGGTTAGAAAAGTCATACCAAGTAATTCACTGTGCCACAATCATACACAGCATCCAGCGGCAGCATGGTGCTAACAGGGTCACTGACTTCTTTGGGCTAATCTAGGGAGCTCTGGTAGCATAGTGGCTAAGACACTTGCCTGCTAACCAGACGGCTGGCGGTTCAAACCCACCAGCCACTCCTCGGAAGGAAGGTTGGGCAATCCTACTTCCGTAGTGATACTGCCTCGGAAACCCAAGGAGGGGTCGCTATGAGTCGGGTTTGACTCGATGGCACATAACAACAACAACAACAATGGAGTGAGGGAGGTCTCCTAGACCACTGGGCATTTTTGCATGAGGAAATTTCTCCCTCAGATGCAAGTACATATTGTTTTTCTCCTGACCCTTGTCCCATCTTCTGGGGCTGTCGTAAGAGGCAAAAATAAGGGCCAAGATCTGGGAATAGGAATTTTCTGACTGAAGCTCCACTTGGCTTCACAAGCCAAAGTTGGGTTGCACCAGATTCCCTGGGGTAGAAACCTGAGACAGCTGCCAGAGCAAGGAGTCTGCCCATTGAACTCTGGTCTCACTGGGTTGACCAATAGGAAAGGGCCACTGTGAGGTGGAACCTGTGTGCCCTCATGAGTACCATCTGCTGAGGCTGGGCAGCCCCTCCTCACTTTCATCCTGACTACAGTCTGTGAGTGTGATTTTACACCAGAAGGTAAGAGCAATTCTACTGAGGTCCAGGCCTGGGATGGGGATGAGTTATACTGAAATGAAGTGTCTGGCTAGGATATGACCAGACTCTCCTGTTCATAGTAGGGTGGGAATGGAGGCAAAACTCTGGCTAGTGCAGCTCTGGCAACACAGAAAGGCCTTGTCTTCTTCCTCAAATCTCTCACAGCTCCAAGAGGGAAAGGGGCTGTTCCTCCTGGTCCAATGCTGGGGCCATCCTGATTTATTCGTTGGTGAGGTACCTAGCCAGGGAAAAGGTTGAAGTGAGGTGAGATGAAGTAGAAGCATTTATCCATGGATGGAGTTAGATTAGACAAAAAAGGAAAAAGGGATTAATTGCTTCCAGCCTGAGCAGGTAAGACAAAGCAGAGGCAGATGCAGAGGGGCAGCTTGGGACCAAAAGCCTGAGCTCTCACTTCAAACAGACCTGAGGCAGGAACATGGTTCTACCAGTAGATTCTACTCAGCAAATATTTATTGAACAGATTTTGTGGGCTAGACCCTGGGTTGGGTTTATGAGATACAAAGATAGGTGGGACATGATTGTGGTCTGGGGACATTTATAGATTTGAGGATGTTACGCAGATGTAGGGGTATCACGCAGGGTGGTTGAGAGGTTTGAATGAGATGACATATAGTGGGAGCTCATAAAAATTATTGTTTTTAAAGGTGTTTTCTGACAGAATCAACTGGATCTGTCCAGATTTTGGTAAATCCAATTCTGTGACCTCAGTTAGCAATACCTTTGAGCCATACTGGTTGTTTTCTGCCATGGCCTCAGGAGGTCAGAGTGGGAGGGAATTCAGACATCAGGGCAGCCCCTCATGTGCCACAGAATGAGGGTCCCTGGTCTGGGGAGATTCTGGCTTTTGGATCAAGCCTCACCAGGGGCTCCAGTTCCTCCTGAGAAGGTTAGGAAGTAGAGGCAATGGGGAGGTCTATGCAACAACAACATGCTAGTAGAATATACTCAAAGTAGCATGAGGGTATCAACTTTGTTCTTGAAGCAGAGAGGCAGAGAGGGAGCCCTGGAGCTTAATCAGCACTGTTGTTGCTTCCCTCCCTTAAATCTTGAGGAGTCTTAAAGAGAGATGCAAGACTTGTCCTTTGTGCTGTCTTCCATGGCTCTGGGGACAAACATTTAATTTACTTCCTTCTGAAGCTGGAGGAACAGTGGGCCCAGACTTTGGCTGAGGTCAAAAGATGATAGTTTGAAAGAGTGAAACAAATGATTGCTGTAGAGTCAGCTCCCATTCATGGCCACCTCATGTGTGCCAGTGTGGAACTGTGCTCCATAGATAGGGTTTTTAGTGACTGATTTTTCAGAAGTAGATCTTTCTTCTGAAGTGCCTCAGGGTGAACTTAAACCTCCAACTTTTCAGGTAGGAGCCGTGTGTATAAGCCATTTGTACCATCCAGGGACATTAAGAAGTAGAAATTTTCATAAGGAATTCCTTCATGTGGAGAGAGAATGATTCTAAAAATGAGGTGGAAGGATGCTCTGTCTTACTAGTTTCTTGAGAGTATGAGTGAGCATGTGTGTGGGGGGAGGGGAGGTGCTGGTGTTGGGTGTGGAGATGCTGACAGCTCACCCAGAGCTGCAGTGAAAAGTTTCAGGGAATCTTTCTGGCAGCTGGATGCTGTATAGATTCCTGGTTCTACCGTTTGTCATGCAGTTACACCACTTTAAATTGCCCATATTCAACCATTTTTTCACTTTTAAAAATGATTGAATTGTTAGGTGCCATCATGTTTGTTTAGACTCATAACGACCCCAAGCACAACAGAATGAAATACTGCCCAGCCCTGCCCCATCCTCATAATCATTGATATGTTTGAACACATTGTTACCACCACTGTATCAATCCATCTCCCTGAGGGTCTTCCTCTTTTTTGCTGACTCTCTACCTTACCAAGCATGATGTCTTTCTGCAGGAATAGGTCCCTCCTGATAACGTGTCCAAAGTATGTAAGATGAAGTCTCGCCGTCCTTACTTCTAAGGAGCATTCTGGTTGTACTTCTTCTAAGACATACGTGTTCGTTCTTCTGGCAGTCCTTGGTATATTCAGTATTCTTCACCAGCACCATAATTCAAATGCATCAATTTTTCTTTGGGCTTTCTTACTCATTGTTCAGCTTTTGTGTGCATATGAAGTGATTAAAACTACCGTGGTTTGGGTCAGGCTCATCTTAGTCCTCAAGGTGATATCTGTGCTTTTAAACACTTTAAAGAAGTCTTTTGCAGGAGATTTGCCCAATGCAATATGTCATCTGATTTCTTGACTGCTGCTTCCATGGCTGTTGATTGTGAATGCAAGTAAAATGAAATCCTTGATACCTTCAATATTTTCTGTTTTTCGTGATGCTCGTTGTTGGTCCCGTTGAGATGGTAATTTCATATAATTCAGCTGAGTAGTTGTATGATCTCAAGAATGCATCTTAACCTTGTCAAGTTTCATACTCTTTTATTCATTGAATTCAAAAGTAGGACTTAGGGACAGGACCAAATGAAATACAATTTGCAAAGTGCCTTATGAAGTTCATACTCTAAAATATCCTTGCCAATCTCATAGTGCCCTAACGTTCCTGATCTCACATGATCCCATTTGCTGATTAGGAAGCTGAGTGTTTGAGAAAGTCCATATAGTATATTTTAGAGGCAGTGTGATGTGGTGCAAAGCTCACTGGTTTGGAGGTCAGAAAAATAAAAATCTCTCAGGATTGTTTCTTTAATCATTCAGTTTTCTCATCTCTAAAATTGAAGGAATTTTCTTTACTTCGTGAAGTTCTCATAAGGATGAAAATAAATAATATGCAAATGCTCCTTGGGAGTTGGCCTCTGGGAGGATCATCTGCATCCTCTTCCTTCCCCCAGCCTCTCAATTTGTAAAAGCAAAGGTGAGCGAGCTCTCTGGGGTCCCTTTGGTTCTGGTATCTGAGGATTTTGTGAACTATGGTTTAATGTCCTTTCCTTCTGGGTTATTTGGCACTGGGTCTGGTGACCTCTTTCCCTCATCCTGCTCTGGCTCTTGCCAGTCCCATGGGAGACACCATCCTTGCATTTCACAAGATGCTGCTGTTGCTACTGAAATATCAGCAGGTCAAAGTGGAATTCTTGTACTCTTTAACATATGGAAAGGAGAGATCAGATTATGGCCCTTAAGGATCTAGGGAATACCATTGACAATGTTTGTATAATTGTAAATGCTAATGAGTCCATGCTTGTGCAGGGTTTAGGATGGAAGGCAGTGCAGTAGAAAGAACTCAGATTTTGGATTTCAAATTACACCTCTGCTCTCTTGACCAGAAGTTACTGAAGCTCTCTGTCCTTGGATTTCTCTTGTGGGATTGAGTCCTACCTCCTGGAGGTGCAGAGGTGAAATAAAGAGGTGATAGGTGTACAGTGTGTGGTTCATAAACACTTGTTTCCCTTCATGTATATATGTGTGCAACACTGTGTACTTACAAAATAACTTCTTTGTCCTTATACTTATGATCAATTACTTCCTCATAATAATATTGTGAAATAGACCAGGTAAGAATTAGTATCCCAAATTTACAGGTAAAGAGTATGAGATCTGGGTGGTGGAGGTGAGGGCAAGTAAATCAGTCATCCAGCAAGCTGATGGTGGAGCTTAGACTAGAAGTCAGGCCATTTGCATCCTGACCTGAAGGTCTTTTCTCCCTACTTCCCTTCATGTCCCTAACCATCTGGGATGATATTAAAAGGCAGCATGTGTGACCACATGAGGACAATATTGATTAAGTAGTAGAATTCTCACCTTTCATGCAGAAGACTCAGGTTTGATTCCCAGCCAATGTCCCTCTTGTGCAGCCACCACCCATCTACTCAAAAAATCAGCCAAAAAATCCTGTGGACATAACAGTCCAATCCACAGCCAATCTTGGGGATGGTGCAGGACCAGGCAGTGTTTCATTCCACTGGAGTCACTGTGAGTCAGGGCTTGATTTGACAGCAGCATGTGTGACCATAATGCTTATTCCCTCCTGGGATTCTACCTAAAAGTCCATTATTGGACTCTAGAAGACCAGAATTTGATTTCCATCTCCTCTGTAGGAGCTCTGGTAGCGTAATGCCTAAGGCACTTGACTGCTAACCAGAAGGCTGGCGGTTCAAACCCACCAGCCACTCCTCAGAAGGAAGATGGGGCAATCTACTTCCATAGTGATATTGCCTCGGAAACCCAAGGAAGGGTTTCTAGGCCTTGAGTACAACTCGATGACATATAACAACAACAACTGTTAAGCTCTGGGATCTCAGATAAATCACTTAATCTCTCTAAAGTCCACTTCCCTCATCTTTAACATGGGTACTATTTTAGTTCTAGCTAATATTTATTGAAGGAGCTCTGGTGAAGGTAGTGAGTGGTTAAGGCAATTAGCTGCTAACCAAAAAGCTGGTAGTTCAAACCCACCAGCTGTGCCATGGAACAAAGATGAGGCAATCTGCTTTCATAAAGAGTTACATCCTTTGAAACCTAATGGGGTCACTCTGAATTGGAATTGACTCAATGGCTATGAGAATATTTATCGAGCACTGAAATGTGCTGGCACAAGGACTCTTCTAAGTATTCCAAACAGTTTAATCCTCTAAGAAATATACAAGACAGAAACATGTTATAGATAGAGCCTGTGCCCCTTATTCTATTTAGTACTGTCTCTTCACATGGTTATGAGAATTAAATGAGATATTAAATAAAGTAAGGACTTTCCAAATGGCATTCTACAAAGGCAAAGGATTGTAAGTGGGACTTGGATTTAGCTTCAGGGTCCATGTAAAAATTTCTTTATAGGAATGATTGAGTCTTAGATACAGTCCTTAGTTTCATTTAATGATGTTTTCCCCTATAGAATTAGAAATTTTCAAAATCTGAATGTAACAGTTGCTTCATCTGAACAAAATGCACAAACAATTTTGGACTGATACTTTTTAAAATTTAGGCATCTCTGTAGGGCCTTTCAAATTTTCTCAGTGGCTGGTTTTCCATCCAGAATTATGTTAGAAGACAATCTTCTCCAAACAAATCCAGCTCTTGGCATCAGAAACTTCTTAGGATCATATGTGCTCTTTGCTCCCTTTTTCAGTACCTACACCCCATGCCCTTGACATGGAGCCCAGACTGGTCACTCCTGTCAGTGGGGATATCTCTTCATAGCAGTAAGTTTTAGGGGCAGAATGTCTTCCCCTTGGGGTAGGAGAACAGGATCTTTAAAAACAGGACTTTTAAAAGAGCAAGAGGGCCCAGGGAACTCTGGAGACTGTCTGACTCTGCACTCCCTGCAAGAAGTCCCAGTCATCCTTTATCTCTGTGGCCGCCCCTTCGCCTCTGCCATCAGTTCACATAGTTTGGATTTGCTCTTCTGGTCCCATAGATTCTTCCTTCTTTATCTCTGGAGAAAACAAGCATAGAGGCTTTCAGATGTCTTCTCAGGACTTTTATTGCTAAATACACAAGGAGAAAGGGCAAAGGGGACAAGTAGTGGGGATGTTTAAAGATATATGAAATCTTAGAAGTCTCAGAACTAGTCTCCCTAAATACAAAGGACCTTGCTGGTCTCTTCTGTTAACTTACTGCTTTCTTCTTATGTTGGGATAAGCCAAGTCTAAGCTACTTCTCGCTTTATTTCCAGCAGCTGTCGAGACCACTCTCTCGAGTCCTACACACATCTAGTTGTTGTTGTTGTTACGTGCCGTTGAGTCAGACCTGACTCATAGCGACCCCTCCTTTGGTTTCTGAGGCGGTATCACTATGAAAGTAGATTGCCCAACCTTCCTTCTGAGCAGTGGCTGGTGGATTTGAACCGCCAGCCTTGTGGTTAACAGCCAAGTGCCTTAGGTACTATATACACATCTAGTAGAGGGTGATAAAGTTACTCTTAGGTGGTAAAAGTGTGTCTTGAATGGAGACTCATGACAACTAAGGGGCAGCACCTGTCTCTGTCCTCACTCGTTTAACTGCTGTTTTATTTGTTGTTGTTTCTTCTGTCATTCCTTTCTTCTTTATGTGCCAGTCTCATTCTCAATTCCTATTTTACCTATAAGATCATATTAGAACTTGATATTTAATAAATGATGCATCAAGTCAATTGGGAGAGAAAAGCTTAATTAAAGGTGTTTAAAAATCTAGTCTGCAAGTAGAGGAAACTCATTTAAGAACTGAAGATCATAGATTATATGCACACACACAGTCAGAAATTAAAGAGTGAATTTAAAAATATATCAAAGCACAGAAAAGCTCTAGCATGAATAAGGACTATTTAACACATAAAAGCAAAGAGAAAATATCAAGAGAGTAGACTGTACACAAACTAGAACTTCTGAACACCTGAAAATTAGGATAAACAAACCAAAAGGATAATCTGTAGACTAGAGAAAATAATCACAGCATATATGACAAAGTGCTGATATGAAGAGTTTAAACAAATTAATTTAACAACAACAACAAAAAAGAGTTCCTAATTATGAAAAGTGACAGAGTACTAGCAGAGAACTCATTGATGAGGAAATTATATTAGCAAACGAGGTCTTTAATACAATGTCCAACTCAGTAGTAATTATCAAATAATGCCAACTATATCAAGGAGCTCTGGCAGCATAGTGCCTAAAGCACTTGACTGCTAACCAGAATGCTGGTGGTTCAAACCCACCAGCCACTCCTCGGAAGGAAGATTGGGCAATCTATATCCATAGGGATACAGCCTTGGAAACCCAAGGAGGGGTTGCTATGAGTCGGTGCTAACTCAATGGCACATAACAACAACAATATCAAGGAGGGACTATTTCTTTTGTTCACAAAACTACCAAAAAAAAAAAAAAAAAAAATTAATGATAATATACAAAGCTGGTGAAAGTAGTTAATATAGGCCTTTTTGTACATGCACTACCATACTACTAGGAATCAGTGTAATATTGCAATTTGGCAATATGTATCAAAAGCTTTAAAAATGCTCATACCTTTTGGCCCAGTAACTTTACTTCTGGAAATATATCATAAAGGAATAATCCCAATTTTTGGAAAGCTATATACCTAAGAATGTTTGTCATGGATTTTTAAATATTTTAAAATAGAAAAAAATTACAAGTCCAACAAAATGGAAATAGTCTAGTATACTTTGGCTGTATCCACTTGATGGACTATCACACAAGTGTTTAAAATAATTGTAAAAACTAGAAAACAGGAAAATTCTTGGAATTGGGATTTTTTTTTCCTGTAGTTTCTAAAGTGCTTGTATTACTATTTATAATGAACATACATACACACTCATACATTACATATATATATATATATATATATATATATATATATATATATAATGAAGATGACAGATGAGTTGGTAGAGTCAGGTGGAGAGGGCAGAATAGAACCCCGGGTAATGGAGAATAGAGTGGAATTCTAGGCAGGCCTCATGTACATCTTTGGGGGTATGTTTGCCAATGAAGGTCTTTCCTACATCCCTGAAGCTGTACGCTGAAGTCAAACCCAGTTCTGAAGACTTGATATAATCTATAAGAGATAAGTAAATTTTTTATTTTTTAAAATTTTTATTGTGATTTGGGGGAAGATTTACAGACCAAAATCATCTTCTATACAGCAGTTTATGCACATTTTGTCTCATGACATTGACTGCAATTTACAATGTAACAGTTCTCTTCTCACTTCCTCCCTGTAGTTATCTCTTCCATGTGTCCTTCCCTCCCATGCACTCCTGCCCCCTGAGCTGCTCCTGTGCAAACACTTCCTTTCTGTTCTTGAATGACTGATCGCTCCAAGTAGTGTGTCTGCCTGATGTAAATGATCACCCCATATGCCTGTCTGTTATTTGGCTGGAAGCCATAGGAGTGAGTTCAATTCCAGACCTGAAGGGTAGCTTGGGGCCATAGTCTCAGGGGTCTCACCAGTCTCTATCAGACCAACAAACCTGGTTTCTTTGTTTTTGTTGTTGTTGTTTTTATGATTTTGAGTTTTGTTCCACATTTTTCTCCTATTCCATCCAGGATCTCCTACACAAGATCCCCCTCTGAGTGGTTGACAGTGGTAGCCAGCTACCATCTAGTTCTGATCTCCTGGTCAAATAGGCTGAGGATCACATGGTCTACCAGTCCTTTGGACTAATAATTTCTATGCATCTTTGGATTTCTTCATTCTTCTTTGCTCTGGACAAGGAGAGACCCATCATTGCATCTAGATGGTTGCTTGCAAACTTTAAAGTTCCCACTCATTACTTACTAAAGTAGGCTATAGAACAAAGTTTTTGTGTAATATGTTATGCCAATTGAACTTGATGTCTCCTGCAACCATGTTCCTGAGCCCACAGGTCCAACTACTCACTCCATCCAAGTAGCTGGCTGTGGCCAAGAAGCCACAAGTTCCCTTGTCAGCTGTACTATACACCTGGACATTCTTACAGCACATACAAATACACATGTAGAAACAGTGTCTTCTAACTCTATACATGGTCATGGGCACACTCCCCCTACCTAGACATACCTGATAGTTCAGCCTGTCCACCTATCTATCTACCCACAGATCAATGCTTGCAGTCATTGACAATGCAGTATTGTAGAGACAAGTAAATTCTAATGAAAAATAGTGACTTTTTGTTGTGATTTTGGGGAACGTTTAAAAATAGTTACTCTTTAAAATAAAAAAATACATATAGTCTGTGTTTTGTTTATAATCAGATTCTTGGGATTAACCACCTTTCGAAACCCACAAAGAATCTTAGTATAATACCTTCCATCCAGAATTCAATGATCTATTTCCTTCACTGTAGTGTTTTTCCCACCTCCCTGCTGAGAAAAGGAAGAGAAGATCATTGGATGTAATGGCCTAAGATCATCCAACCAATCAGAGGTAGATCTGGAGTGGACCAGAGATCCTAGGACCCATAGAAGGCTCTTTTCTAGGAAGGAGGAATGGAGGGAAGTTCCTGACTCAGGGAATCTAGATCACCTGTGCTACTTGAGCTGTTTGCTTGGCTCCCAGGATATATATCTCAAATATACTCCACCCTCCCTCTTTCCATCCTCTTCCTTTCTGTCTTTTTTTGTTCCTTTCTCTTTCCCTCTCTCTCTTGCTTTTCTTTTCTTTTTTCTCTCTCTTTTTTCATTATACAAATGTTTATTTAACCCGTATTCTGTGCTGGTGGATTTTCTGGGTGGTGAAAATGGTTAACACACTTAGCTACTAACCAAAAGGTTGGAGGTTAAGTCTACCCAGAGATACCTCAGATGTAAGGCCTGGTGATCCATTTTTGAAAAATCAGCCATTGAAAATCCTATGGAGCACAGTTCCACTCTGACACACATGGGGTTGCCATGAGCTAGAACTGACTTGATGGCAACTGGTACTGGTAATGTGTTGGTATATTGGGCATTGTCTCGAGGCGTTCCCTAGTTTAGTGGGGGGAAAGAGCAAGCAAATTAGGAATTACAGTGGAGGGCAAGAAGTGCTATACTTGAGGTAAGTGAGGACCCTTGGAAAACATGAGTAGGAATAACCAACTCAGACAAGAGTTGGAGGATAGAGAGAGCTTCCTGAAAGACATGACATCCAAACACTGTCCTAAAGACTGTCTAAGGAAAAATAGGAAAGGAGATGCAGCTAAGTGTAGTCCAGGCAAAGGGTCAGTGGATATTCTCATGGGGAAATGTGCATCTGGTTGTCTGTTTAACTCAATGTGAGTGTGTATGTGTGTGTGTTCTGGTTACCTAGTGCCACTCTGACAAGAAATATACCACAAATGTGGATGGCCTTAACAAACAGGGGTTTATTCATACAATTTGGAGGCTTTTAGTCCCAGTTCAAGTGCCAGGTTCTAGGGGCTGGGTGAAAGCCCCTTAACCTTGGGGTCCAGCTCTGCCTCCTGCTCCTGGCCCACTGGAGCTAGAGGCATTTCTTCACTCAGACAGCCGCTGGCTGCTGAGGCTGAGAAGCCTCAAGATTGACAAGTAAAAAAGGCACAGTCCCAATATTACCAAAAACACACAGCAGGGCATTAAGTCCATTGTAAGTCCCAAGGTTGGCAGAGCATAGCAAGCTGCTGAGCAATGACACTGTACATGCAGGGTCCAAATGTGCCATAGGCAAGAGACCATTCCCAAGGCTTCTCCTTGTACACAGGAAGCAGACCACATCCCAAAGGCAGCTACTCAGCTGCTTGTGGTAGATCCCACCATGGAGTTGATTGCCAGTATCGTCATGGGAATAACTACCACCAGCTGCCCAGCCACTCAACCAGGCCCAGCCAAGTTGACACACAAACATAACTACAATAGTGTGTGTATAATATGTTACCAAATGGTCAAACGTGTGACCCAGGAGAAGGAGAGAGGAAAAAGAAGAACGGGAAGGAAAGCAAGAGGAGTAGAGCCAGAAAATGAAAGAAAAGAAGGGAGAAAAGAAAACAAAGGGAGTCATGGAGAGAGGTTGTTTAGAGTTGAATGGAGCAAACTGAGTCCCATTCCTGGAAAACTCAAGGGATAGATTCTTGGCAAGTTGATCCTTAGAACTTTCCCCATGGCTGGTCCTGAACTCTATAATGTGGAGAGATTGGAGGAGTGTCATCCCTGCCCTAGTTGAACTCCCAATTCTTCGGAAGAGAGGGATAATACTAAATATTGCTCACATCAGGGCAGAAAGAATCAAGGTGAGCTAAAATTGTCAGGGAAGTCTTCATAGAAGAGGTGAGATTTGAGAGAGTAGTTCTTAGAGTAGGACTTTGCTGAATGAATGGAGTTCTGCTTAGGTCATGCCTGAGTGTGCTGTGTGGGGTCTGTCTCTCGTCTACTTTTCTACAGCTGACCTTGTAGATGTGAATTCCATCACTCAGGATGCTGTTGCTGCAAGCTGTTCTACTGCTACTAGCTCTGCCCAATAGTGACACCTCAACTGAAAGGCCTGGGGTCCTGCTTTCCCCACCCAAGGAGGGCTGTACAGGTTGGATGGCAGGCATTCCAGGGCATCCTGGCCACAATGGGATTCCAGGCCGTGATGGCAGAGATGGTGCCCCCGGAGAGAAGGGTGAGAAAGGAGATCCAGGTAAGGACAAGGTCTTGGCCTCCTCTATCACAGACTAGGCTCCTGGGTAGCGGAGTACTTCCAGGGCTGAATGTGGGCAATGTTTTCTACTAAGGCCTAGACATGGAGAAGAAGCAAAGCTTTTTATATGATCCATAAGCAAGTTAAAGTGGGTTCTGGGTTGGTCTTTGTCTTAGATGTCTAGTGCTGTCATAACAGAAATACCACAAGTGGATGGCTTTAACAGAAGTTTATTTACGGTTTGGGAGGCTAGAAGTCTGAATTCAGAGTGTGGGCTCTAGGGGAAGTTTTTCTCTCTCTGTTGTCTCTGGAGGAAGGTCCTTACCTCTTCAGCTTCTTCTTCTTGGTTCCTTGGAGATCTCCATATGTCTTGGTATCTATCTTACCCTATCTTCTGCTTGCTTACTTCCTTAATCTCTTTAATATCTAAAAAGAGATTGACTCAAAACACACACTCTACACTAATCCTGCCTTGTTAAAGATGACCCGTCCCCAAATGGGAATATAACAACAGGCATAGAATTTAGGATTTACAACATATATATTTTGGGGACAAAATTCAATCTGTAGTAGCCCTCCAGTGGTGAAACCAGGTAGTTCCTCTATAACCAAGTACCCTTTGACTTGGCTGTAACCCCATCTCCTAGCCTAGCCCCCTTTCCATCTCCATTCATATCCCTATTCCCAATCTGTTCATATTTTCATTCTCCTTCCTTTTCACTTTGTTTTTATTTTATTCAATGGAAATTCAACTGCACTTACTATGTAGCTCTTGCAGGAAACAGTCTTGCTCTTGGAGAACTCTTGATCTAGTTAAGAGAAAAGTCTAATGTGCAAGATTGTCAGAAGTTTCCACAAGAAGGTTCATTCCAAATATGTCTGGCTGAATATAAATAAATGCCCAAAATATGGAACCAAGAGAAATTACACTTAATGCTGACCTGGGTTAATAATGAAGGCTTCAGGGAAAAAGGAGGTTTGAGCTAGGCAGAATAAAGGAGAGAGCACAAAAGTATGGTAGCTTGAGACAACATATGAAGGGCTGGCAGGGTGGCGAGTCCATTATAGAGACACATGGAAGATAAAGGTGGAAATAAACTTAGGGGAGCCTGATGGGCTATTCTGTGGGGATATGGAAGGAGGAGGTGACATCTCTCCCCTCATGCCCACTTTCAGAAGCTTTTTTTGGTCCCTTGCTCTTTAAGCCAAATATATTACAGATATGGGTGGGTGTGTGGGGGGTTGTGGTCACAGGGATGGTGCTTTAGGCTGGAGCTAGCCTAAGTTGGAATTCTGTTCCTTGTAGTCACTGAGGTTTTCTCATCTCTAGGTCTTATTGGTCCTAAGGGTGACACTGGTGAGACCGGAGTGATTGGGGCTGAAGGTCCTCGAGGCTTTCCAGGAACCCCAGGCAGAAAAGGAGAACCTGGAGAAGGTGCCTATGTGTACCGCTCAGCATTCAGTGTGGGATTGGATACCCGGGACACCATTCCTAATGTTCCCATTCGCTTTACCAAGATCTTCTATAATCAGCAAAACCACTATGATGGTTCCACTGGCAAATTCCACTGCAACATTCCTGGGCTGTACTACTTCTCCTACCACATCACAGTCTACATGAAGGATGTGAAGGTCAGCCTCTTCAAGAAGGACAAGGCTGTGCTCTTCACCTATGATCAATACCAGGACAAGAATGTAGACCAGGCCTCTGGCTCTGTGCTCTTGCATCTGGAGGTGGGTGACCAAGTCTGGCTCCAGGTGTATGGGGATGGAGAGCATAATGGGGTCTATGCAGATAATGTCAATGACTCCACCTTCACAGGCTTCCTTCTCTACCATGACACCAACTGATCACCATTACTTCAGAGTCTCCAAGAGGCCAAACAAAAGTCAAGAGGACAATCAAAAGTCAAGCAAAAGACAGCTAGAAGGTGTTCAGCATAGACAGGAGACTGATTTTATTATCTAGTTGGAGGGCTCTGAACATTACACATTCCTTTATACATTTGTTCATCATATAACTTTTTTTTTTTTAAATCATATACTATGTTTCCATTCTGAAGAAGACATGATCCTGGGTCTCAAGGATCTTATTATGCAGTAGCAATAAAAAGATAATTATATTTAGTGGGAAGCTTCCCATACATGATATGATAACTGACTAAAGAAAGTATTTGTATTTGGTAGTTTTAATTTTTGTGCTCATTGTCTTCCCTGATGTTCATGCCAAGCCTGGGAGGTAGGCAGGGCAGATATTATTCTTTTCCTTTTACAGCTATAGTTCAGAGACTGAAAGTATTAAATGAATGTCTAAAGTCACACAGGTATTAAGAGATAGTGCTGGGAATCAAATCCAGGGACTTGGACCTTTTCCACTACTCTGCCCCTTTTTAAGAATACATGAATTCTTTGGAGTTACTAAGGGTCTCTTGTCTAGTTCACGTGGGGGCCTCTGAATTTGCCTTCCTCAGGGGGTAAGCCTTCCCCATAGTAAAGCTTCTTCAGACAAGATGGTTCTACAAGGTTCCATGTCATCTAGACTTCTTAATACTCCCTATGTTTCTCTGTACTTTCTCTTTTCTATGTCTTTCCTCATGCTCTTCCCTCTGGCCTGGAAATCTCTCTATCACCAAATCCTAAAATCTTCCCTTTCCATCAAAGCCACCTGGTCAGGAAGTTTTTCTGATGGGATATCTCTCTGCTGCGAACCTTTCATGCACACTGTGCCTTTCATACCTCTCCACATTTTACCCTGGAAGAGAGTCCTTAGTACATGAGACCTTGCTCCCACCATGTTGAGAACAACGATTAGGTGAGCACTGTGCTTCTTTCACCTCTGGATCCCCTTGTAAGTCTGTGATAAATGCTTCATGAGGAGAAATCTCTTTGATGTACCCAGAATCAACCCATTTCAGTCTTTCTATATAACAATCCTTTTCCACAGGGACATTTTCATTTTAGAAACTCCATGGTTTTAGAAACACTAAAAACAGGACAGCTTAAATCTTCTCCACTGGGGCTGGGGATAATTATACTTTCCAGAATACTTAAAGAATTTTCTATCATTGAGGTAACATCAGCTTGAAATGCAAACCAAAGAAGGAATTTGGAAGTCATTCTTTCCCTGGGTAGCAATAAGATCTGGGAATATCTGAGCACCCGAATTTGTTCTTGTTCTTTAAGAGTTACAAGCAGTTGATAGTGTTAAACATCCTCTCAGGAGACAGTTGCTCGTACAATGCTCTTCAGTTTTAGCTAAAGCAGAGTTTAACAGAATTCTGCATAAATATAGGAATGGGAAATCTATGACTTGTTTACAGCTTTAAATTCTGGATGATCCCCTTTTCTGTGTGAATTGCTACTCATGAAGTGATTATTAATCCTATATATAAAGGTTTTTCTTTTAAAATGCTTGTATATCAATATTTTCTACAAATAAAGATAATAATACTAAAAATAAAACATTTACTTCATGAGTTTTTTGTTTCCATCTTAAAAATAATTTATTCTGTTGTTGCTGAGCATATACACAATGAACATACACAAACTCAACAATTTGTACATGTACAAATCAGTAACATTGATTACATTCTTCAACTTGTGCAACCATTCTCCCTCCTTTTCTGAAATGTTTTCATCCCATTAATATAAACTCACTGCTCTCTAAGTTTCCTTTTTAATCTTTTGAGTTGCTGTGATCAATTTTATTCCTTATAGATTGTCCTTAGGACAACACAATGCTCAAGGCAGAGAAGGCAGACTTCTTCTTCTTTTTTTTTTTTTTTTAACTAATTAAGCTAAACTATTGTTTGGTTTAAAGAAGATTCAGAAGATAGTTTTGGTTTAAGGTTTAAAGATTATTTCAGGGCAATAGTTTCAAGAGTTCATCTAGCCTCCATTGCTCCAGAAAGTCTGGATTCCATGAGAATTTGAAGTTTTCTTCCTCATTTCACCCCTTTTGGTCAGCATTCTTCTATGGAATCTTTGATGAAGACATTCAGTAATAGTAGCCAGGCATCATCTAGTTCTAGTCTCACAGCAAAGAAGACAGTTTTTCATGGAGGCAACTAGCCGGGCATTCCATTTCTTCCTCCTTTTCCTGACTTTCCTTCTTCCTCTGTTGATTAAGGCAAAGAGAACCTGATCCATATCTTGCATGGCCACTTGCAAGCTTTTAAGACCCCAGGAACTGCACAATAAACTCGGTGATGTGACATACACACTAAACATGAAATTAGGCCAATTAACTGGGATGTCCTATGAAACCATGACCCTAAACTTCCAAACCAAGAAACCAAATCCCATGAGGTGTTTGGTTGTACATAAGCAGCCTCAGCAGCTGTTCTTTTTTGTCATTGTTGTAAATATATCTATCACACAACATTCGCTAATTCAGCTTTTAACGTGTACAATTTATCAACATCAATTACGTTAATTGGTTGTGAAACTCTTTCCCTTAATCAGTGGGAATTTTTCTATCACTGTAAACCAAAACTCAGTGCTCCATAAGTCATGTTTCTATTTTTGAAGGAGAAAGACATGGAGTTCAGAAAAGAATGAAAAGGTGAAACCTTGTATTATTACAGATGACAGAAAATCCAACTCTAACTTAAGGAAAAGATAAAGAAACAAATATTTATTCATTTGCATAACAGAAAATACCAGAATTTTTCTGTCTTTAGGTAAGAATGGAACCAGAATCTCAAAAAATATTATCAATGACCCTTTTCAGTTTATCCTTCTGCTGTGCCTTCTACAATGTAGGCTTCAGCCTCAGGCTCTGCCCCGTATAGTTTTTGGCTCTCTCTCATGATATAAAAAACTGCATGTCATCTAGCAAAAGAGACACATTTTTGTTGGTTCTCACAGAGGAGAGACAGAATTTCTTTCCCAGAAGCCCCATCAAATATGTTCTTACATCTCATTGGCTCTGACTGGGTTGCATGTCCATCTTTGACCAATCACAGGAGTCAGGGAGATGGATTATACTTATTGAGCTAAGTTAATCATGGCTCAAACTATAGAAGGACTATTTTCCTTAAAATAAAATCTGGACACTGTTACCAGAATTGGAAGAATGAATTGTGGATGCCAAAAAACCACTATTCACAGCAAATTTTAAATGCTACATTAAGGATTTCTCAAGTTTCTCAGAGAGGTATTGCTGGAAAATTATTTCCTCTAAATTTTCAACATGGAGCCTAGTGGCATAATGGTTAATCACTCAGCTGTTAACCAAAGGTTGGTAGTTCAATCTTACCCAGTAGCTCCATGAAAGAAAGACTTGGCGATCTGCTTCTGTAAAGACTGTTGTTGTTGTTGTTATGTGCCCTGGAGTCGGACCCAACTGGTAGCGATCCCTCCTTGGGTTTCTGAGGCGGTATCACTAGGAAGTAGATTGCCCAACCTTCCTTCCAAAGAGTGGCTGGTGGGTTTGAACCACAAGCCTTCTGGTTAGCAGTCAAGTGCCTTAGGCACTATGCTACAGTTCTATTTTGTCACATAGGATCACTTATGAATTGAAATCAGCTTGAGGGTACCTAACCACAACAAAAACAAAATTTCAACAAGTAGCAAGTGTCTGGCCATGCTCACAGTGTCACATCTGGCTAGAGTGGGATACTCAGATAGCACTGGACATGGTGTCACACTCACTCTAAGCTCTCTGGGGCAAGGTAATTTCCTTGTGAGCCAGAGGCAAAAAGAGTGCCAATCTACATAATACCACCTGAGAAATTGCAGTCAAGATTTTAGAAGCAATTTTCCACGGTGTCTTCAAGCATAACTGTCAATTTGTCTTTTTCTTCTTCCAGTTCTGTCAGTTTTTGCTTCACATATATTTTGTTAATCTTTTTTTTTTTTTTTTTTTAGGATTTGGGTGAAGATTTACAGAGTAAATTCACTTTTCATACAGCATTCACATATACTTTGTCTCA
>NW_006921619.1:10625833-10631610 GCF_000298275.1 Orycteropus afer afer
TATCTTCTGTGTCTGTGTTAATTGGTTTCCCTTTTCTTTGTTGAAGAGGGTCTGTGCAATCCTTCTGCCTAGTCCGCCATCTTGCCCCGCCTCCTGCTTCATATATTTTGGAGCTTCATTATGTAAACACGTATTTAGGTTTAGATTTTCTTGGAATGTCTTTCTCTGTCTCTGGTAATTTTTCTTGTTCTGAAGTCTACTTTTTTTTTTTTTTTAAATAAATATACCCATTCCAGCTTTCTTATGCTTAGAGCTTGTAATGCATATCTTTTTCCATTATTTTACTTTAAACCTATCTACAGCATATTATATTAAATATAAAGTATGTTCCTGTAGTTGAATATTGTTTTTTTAGCTAATCTGAACATCTCTTTTACTTGGTGTGTTTAGAAAATTTACATTTACTATAATTGTCTTGGGAGCTCTGGTAGCATAGTGCCTAAGGCACTTGACTGCTAACCAGAGGCTGGCGGTTCAAACCCACCAGCCACTCATTGGAAGGAAGATGGGGTAATCTACTTCCGTAGTGATACTGCCTTGGAAACCCAAGGAGGGGTCGCTATCAGTCGGGTCCGACTCGACGGCACATAACGACAACAACATATTGTCTTAGGAGATCTGGTGTCACAGTAGTTAAGCATTCAGCTGTTAACCGAAAGGCCAGTGGTCTGAACCCACTAGCTGCCTTGTGGGAGAAAGATGAAGTGGTCTGCTCCTATAATGGTTTACAGCTTTGGAAACCCTATGGGGGCAGTTCTTTTCTGTCTTATACGGTTGCTATGAGTTAGAATTGACACAATGGCAGTGGGTTTTGGTTTATAATTTTTATTGAAAGAGTCCTTGTGGTACAGTGATTAAAGTGCTTTGCTGCTAAGCAAAAAAACAAAAACCAAACTCACTGCTGTCAAGTCGGATCTGACTCATAGTGACCCCTCCTTGGGTTTCCGAGACAGTATCACTACGGAAGTAGATTGCCTAATTCCTTCCAAGGAGTGGCTGGTGGGTTTGAACCATCCACCTTCTGGTTAGCAGTCAAATGCCTTACGCACTAGGCACCAGAGCTCCTGTTAACCAAAAGGTTGGTGGTTTAAACCCAGCAGCTGCTCCATGAGAGAAAGCTGTGGCAGTCTACTTGTGTAAAGATTATAGTCTTGGAAACCTAATAGAGGCAGTTCTACTCTGTCCTAAAATACTGCTATGAGACTGAATTGATTCTATGACAATGGGTTAATGGGTTATAATTGCTTCCAAAAGCTTGATTTAAGGCTACAATTTTGTTTGTGTTTTCTGTTCTACTTTCTTTTGAATTATTTGACAATTTTGTAGACCTTAATTTATGTACTGAGTTTTTGACTATAGCTTTGTAGTATTTTCTTAGAGTGGTTCTGTTGTTGTTGTTGTTGTTATGTGCCGTCGAGTCGGCCCCGACTCATAGCGACCCCTCCTTGGGTTTCCGAGGCAGTATCACTACGGAAGTAGGATTGCCCAACCTTCCTTCTGAGGAGTGGCTGGTGGGTTTGAACCGCCAGCCGTCTGGTTAGCAGGCAAGTGTCTTAGCCACTATGCTACCAGAGCTCCCAGAGTGGTTCTAGGAATTACATATTTATATATACATCCAATTGGGTCATTGGCATCTGTTAATTATCTTTTCTCCTGAGTATAGGTCAGATTTTCCTGGTACATTGTACCAGGTTCTTTGTATGTTGTATAATTTTGGATTATATCCTGGACGTTTTGAATATTATGTTGCGAAATTCTGGGTTCTATTAAAATTCTAAGGAGATTTTTTTTTTTTTTTTTTTTAAAGCAGACAATTAATGTGCTTAGTCTCAGATGACAAGTTCTTCTTCACCTTCTGTAAGTGATGATTCCAGTGTCAGTTCAGTTTTCAAAGTCTATACTGTTTGGGTCTACCTGACACATGTATCGCTCAGAGTTTAGCCTGGCTCTTAGTTCTTTATATGGTAGTTCAGTTCTTCAAGCCCTTTTTAATGCTTTTTTTGGGGGGAAGGGGGAGGTGGTGGTGGTGGTGGTGGTGAGTCTGTTTTGCATGTGTGCATCTCAGAGTTGAATCTGGGACTTATGAAGAATTATATAATAATCAGAGGATGCCCTTTCCAGCTTCTTCTTCTCTGGCATTCATCCTACGCTCTTTGACTCCCAACCAAACAAACCAAATTCAGTGCCGTTGAGTTGGATCTGACTCATAGTGACCCCTCCTTAGGTTTCCGAGGCAGTATGACTACAGAAGTAGATTGCCCAATCTTCCTTCTGAATCTGACTCCCAGCTACCCCTTTTCCTGATTTTTGTGGCTGGGGAGATAAGGTTCTTTCAGAAATTTATCCCCCTCTACTGTTCTGCAGCTGTGCTACTAAGACCACCTTTGGGGTAAAGTAGTGAGAGGAAAGACATTAAAAAAGAAAAAAAAGAATTACCTCCAGATTATTTGGACAGTAGGGGCTCATTTTTCTGGTACTTTTGTCCAGAGAGAGAAAAAAATGGGTATTCCCTTGAAACTTTAGATATCCATGTTGCTGCTGCTATAGAACTGCAACCCAGTGGCTGGGGTTAGGTAGAGCTGGGAGATAAAAGAGAAAGAAGAAGATTTAAAAATATTAGGGACTTCTGGTTTATGCATCAATATGAAAAACCTTGGAAGTCTTCACTCTCATCTTCAGGTGTGCAAAGGTGGGTTAACATTTGAAAACTAACTAATCAATTACTGTAATCCATTACAACAGGCTAAAGAAGAAAACTGTATGATCATATCAGTAGGGGTAGAAAGAGCATTTGTTATAATCCAACACCTTTGAGGCTGTTCTACTCTATCATATAGGGCCACTATGAGTCAGAATCAACTCTGTGACACACACCAACAACAATTCAACATTACCTAGGTAATGCCATAAGACAAGAAAAGTATCAGGAAGTGTGTTAGGCTGGGTTCTCTAGAGAAGCAAAACCAGTAAAGCTTATATATATAGAGAGAGAGAGAGAGAAAGAGAAATCTGTCTTAGGAAAATGGCTCACACACTTATAGAAGCTGGCAAGTCCCAAGTTCTTGAATCAAATGTCAAGCTGGAGGCTTTTCCCAACTCACGCAGCTGCAGGGGCTGACGAGCTCAAGGTTGGCAGGCAGTATACTGGCTGTTGGCTCCAACGAATGATGAATCCAAGATCTCCAGGCCAAATGGTGGATTGTTCACTCACAGAGAGTTGAAGGCAGCACAACAGGATCTGGATCCACAGAAGAGTGTCTCATTTTCCCAGTATGTCCATAAATGTATCGAAAGCAGGTCACATGCCTAGGGAAATTCCCTTTCAACCGGTTGGCTGCTCAAAACATGTACATCCAATCTCATCATGGGAATAACCCACATCACTATTGCTTAAACCACTCAGAATTTGGTCCAGCCAAGTTGACACACAACTCCAACTATCACAAGAAGGAAAAAAAATAAAACACTTTTTGTTTGCAGATGACATGGTTGCCAAACACAAAACCCTAGAACTAATGTGCTATTATAATAAGGCTGCAGGTTACAAGGACTCTATATACAATATATTCAGGACCTTATCTGTATACAAAAGTCAATTGCTTTCCTATGTACCAGCAATGAAGAATTAGAAATTGAAATTAAACTAAAAATGAAATGCCATTTACATTAGCACAAACAATGACATAGTTAGGTACAAATCTAACAAAAATATGTACAGAATCTATTTGTGAAAAACTATAAAACTAAAAGAAATCAAAGATGATCTAAATAACACAGAGATATTCTGTGTTCATGGGCTGGGAGACTCAATATTTTTAGTATGTCTATTTTCTCAACTTCTATAGATGCAACACAATCCCAATTATAATCCCGGCAAGATATTTTTGTGGATGTCAATAAACTGATTCTAATGTTCATCTGAAAAAGTAAAAGATAGCCAACACAATACTGAAGAAGAAGAAGAAGAAAGTTGAAGGTCTGACACTATCAGACTTTAAGATTTATTATAAAGGTACAGTAATCAATATAGTATGGTACTGACAAAAGAATAGACAGGTAAATCAATTAAACAGAATAGAGAGACTATAAATAGACCCATACAAATACAGTAAACTTATCTTTGATAAAGAGTAAAATCAATCCCATGGAAAAAGGATAGTCTTTTCAACAAATGGCACTGGAACAGCCAGGCATTCACATGCAAAAAAAAAAAAAAAAGAATCTGGACAAAAAACTTACACTATTCATAAAAATTAAATCAAAATGTATCATACCTAAGTATAAGATGTAAAACTATATAACTTCTAGAAGATAACATAGGAGAAAATCTAGGTGACCCTGGGTTTTTTTTTTTTTTTAAATGAGTTTTTAGACACCACACTGAAAGCATGATCCATGAATGAAAAAATTAAGTTGGATATTACTAAAATTAAAAACTTCAGCTCTGTAAAAGGCATTGCTAAGAGAATAAAATGACAAGCCACAGGCTTGGGAAAAATATTTGCAAAATACATATCTGTATGTATTGAAGGACTTAAATGGAAATATACTGAAAACTCTTATAATGCAACAAGAAGAACGCACTATTGTTTAACAATGGGTTGTTTAACCCAATTAAAAACTGGGCAAAATATCCAAGCACACCTTCACCAAAGAAGATATACTGATGACGAATAAGCATATGAAATGATGCTTAATATCATATGTGATTAGGGAACTGCAGATTAAAACAATAATGAGATACCACTATG
Source organism: Orycteropus afer afer (assembly GCF_000298275.1). Taxonomy (NCBI): domain Eukaryota; kingdom Metazoa; phylum Chordata; class Mammalia; order Tubulidentata; family Orycteropodidae; genus Orycteropus; species Orycteropus afer. The sequence goes on from NW_006921619.1 coordinate 10,630,585, forward strand.
TACCTATTAGTTTGGCTAAAATCTAAAACACTGATAACAGCAAATATTGGAGAAGATATGGAGCCACAGGAACTTTCATTAATTGTTAGTGAGAATACAAATGGTACAGTCACATTGGAAGACAGTTTGGCAGGTTCTTACAAAGCTAAACATAATCTTACCATATGTTCCAGCAATCACACTCTTAGGTATTTTCCCAAATAAGTTGAAAACTTAAGTTTTCACAAAAACTTGCACATAAACATTTATAGCTGTTCTATTCATAGCTGTCAAAAATTAGAAGCAACCAAAATGTCCTTTAATAGGTTAATGGATAAACAAACTGTAGTATATCTATACAATGGAGTATTATTAAGCAATAAAAGGAAATGAACATCAGGCCACAAAAGACATGGAGGAATTTTAAATGCATATTTCTAAGCGAAAGGAGCCAATCTGAAAGGCCACATACTGTATGATTCTAACTATATGATATTTTGAAAAAGGCAAAACTATTGAGATTATGGAGTGTAAAATGGTCAATGGTTGCCAGGGATTGGGGTAAATCCGGGATGAATAGGGAGAATTCAGAGGATTTTTAGGGCAGTGAAACTATTCTGCATAATACTATAAAGGTAAATACATGACAGCAAGCATTTATTTAAACCCATATATCTTAGTTATCTAGTGCTCCTACTACAAAAATACCACAAGTGAATGGGTTGAAGAAATAGAAATTTGTATTCTCACAGTTTAGGTGTCTAGAAGCCTGAATACAGAGCACTGGCTCTAGGAGAAGGCTTTCTCTCTCTGTTGACTCTGGGAAAAAGTCCTTGTCTCTTTTCAGCTTCTATTTCTTGTTGGAGATTTCATATGGTGTGGCACTATCTTCCCCCAAGTAGGCTTTCTTGCTTCATATGTTCTTTTATACATCAAAAGAGATTGACTTAAGAAATATCTTGTAAAGGGAAATCAAAGGCATCCAAATTGGTAAGGAAGAAGTCAAACTATCCCTATTTGCTGATGATATGATCCTATACCTAGAAA
>NW_006921619.1:10633890-10636491 GCF_000298275.1 Orycteropus afer afer
ACTGGGAAGAGGTAACTATGGGGAGGAAGTGGAAGGGGAGCTGTTGCATTGTGGTAAACTGTGGTCAATGACATGAGACAAAGTATATGTGAACTGTTGTATGGAAAGTGAATTTGCTCTGTAAATCTTCACCCAAATCACAATTAAAAAAAAGAAAAGAAATATCTTGTACTAGACAGGCAAAATGATCAAGTATGGGTAGTCAAAAGGGAATATACCCATGAGCATATACAGATTTGGCAAACAATATTTCTACATACATATTTGTATATACTATAAGAATGTCCATTTATACAATAGAGCTAACAGGGGGCAAAGTTATGATAACTTCTTAGCCACAGCCAAAAACTTTGAGAAAGTGAGTCACTGGGCCTGCAACCTCAGTACCATGGTCATGGGGGACATCAAGCTCAAATGGCACAACAAGAACAAAAACATGGTACAAAAAAAACATTGTTCTATGTCCTACTTTGGTGAAAACTATATTTTTTTTTTGAGAAAAAACTGGTGTTTAAAAGCTTTTGAGTGGCCATCTAAGATGCAATAATTGGTCTCTTCTCATTTGGAGCAAAAAGTATGAAGAAAATTAAAGACACATGGAAACAGTTAGTCCAAGGGAGTTGAGGACCATGTGACTCTCAGCCTACATGACTCTGAGAGCAGAAGAACTAGATGGTGCCCAACTACCACTGTCAACCACTCAAAAAAGATCAGAACAGGAGATCCAGGATAGAATGGGAGAAAAATGTGGAAAAACCCCTCAAAATTAGAAAAAAGACCAGGCTTACTGGTCTGATAGATACTGGATAACCCTCAAGACCATGACCTCTAGTCACCATTCAGGTCTTCAATTAAACTGACTTCCATAATTGTTCATTACAAGGTGAACAATTGTAACAGGTAGGCACACTCCTTAGAATGATCAACCATGGGAAATCACAAGGGCAGCATTTGCACAGGGAGATACTTCTGAGGGCAGGAATGCAGAGGAAAGAGGACACTGGGAAAAATACCCAAGGGAGGAAGTGGGAAGAGAGCTGTTACATTGTGGGGTTTGCAATCAATGTCATGAAACAAAATGTGTATGAACTGTTGAATGGAAAACAAATTTGCTCTGTAAACTATCACCCAAATCACAATAAAAAAAAAAGAGAGAAACATCCAACACTAATACTGCTTCATTAACATGACAAAGAAAACACCTTTCTATATGGGAATATAACCACTATCCATTCAGTGTCCGAGTTGCATCTGACTCATAAGGACCCCTCCTTAGGTTTCCCAGGCAGTATCTGTATGGAAGTAGACTGCCCAATCTTCCTTCCAAGGAGTGGTTGGTGGGTTTGAACCGCCAGCCTTCTTGTTAGCAGTCAAATGCCTTAGACACTGTGTCACCAAAACTCCCATAACCATTATAGGGTTTAAGATTTACAACATATACTTTTGGGGAACACAATTCAATCCATAACACCATAGAACTGTACAATACAATAAGTGAACCAAGGAAGATGGGGCAATCTACTTCCATAGTGATACTGCCTCGGAAACCCAAGGAGGGGTCGCTATGAGTTGGGTATGACTCGACGGCACATAACAACAACAACAACAATGTAAGCTATAAAGAGCTCTGGTGCATAGTGATTAATGTATTTGGCTGCTAACTAAAAGGTTGGCGGTTTGAACCCACTGGCCACTGTACAGGAGAAAGAGGAGGCAGTCTGCTTCCATAAAGATTTACAGTCTTGGAAACCCTATGGGGCAGTTCCACTCTATCATATAGGGTCACTATGAGTCAGAATCAACTGGATGACAGTGGGTTAATGTAAACTATGAACTTCAGTTAATGATAATGTATCAATATCATTTCATCAATTATAACAAATGTACTGCATCAATGTAAGATGTTAATAATAAGGGATCTGTGTACAAGGGCAAAGAGAATATGTGAGAACTCTTGTGTTATGTTTTCTTCTCAGTTTTTTTGTAAACCTAAAAGTGCCCTAAAAAACTAAAGTCAATTCATTACAAAAATAAAATTAGGGATTTCTCCTTTACTATCTATGCTTGTTGTATTTGTTAGTTGCCTTTGAGCCATTGCCAATTCCTGGTGACCCCACATGTGGAGAGCATAGAACTGCTCCACCCCAATAGAGGATATAGGCCGTGAACTTTCAGAAGCAGACTACCAGGCCTGTCTTCCAAGGTGCCTTTGGGAGGGTTCAAACCTCTAAGTTTTTGGCTTAACCATCTCCACCAGCCAGGGACTCCCTCTATCATGCAGGTGGTCCCTTTTCCTGGTCTTGTGGCTAGCAAGAAGTGATTTTCTAGGAGATTTTACTGACTGTGCCTGCTGCACAACCAGGACTCAGCCTGCCCTCAGGTCAAATTCAGGAGAAAAAGAAGGACTTCCTTCTGAACAAAACCCTCTAGCTATGGGTTGTTATTCAGATTTTGACTACAGTTTTGAATCTGCCTGTTATTATTTTTAGTCCTCAAGTATTTGGGTTTTTGTTTTGTTTTGCATTTTCCAGAGTTTTTATTGTAACTAGTGTGAAAGTAACTGCTTACTCCATCTTGGCTGGCATCTGATAGCTTATGTTC
>NW_006921619.1:10657160-10660354 GCF_000298275.1 Orycteropus afer afer
CTTCTGCTAGTTGGGGTTTTGTCCACTTCTATATCCTTCCCTTCAAGGCTCAGGGGTCCAAGATTATCTTCTGTGTCTGTGTTAATTGGTTTCCCTTTTCATTGTTGAAGAGGGTCTGTGCAATCCTTCTGCCTAGTCCGCCATCTTGCCAGAACTCCTCCATGATACTTCTGATGAAAGGAAAAAAAGAAGAGATTTGAGGGGTGATAGGTGTCCCAAGAAGGCATATAATTTATCCTGAAGTAAATGAGAGTCAAAGAAAACAAGTGCAGGCTTCAGAGGACACATGAAGAGTACCATAAATTCCTTGACCAAGGGAGGCTGGGACCAAGTCCTGCCTTGGTTGTAATCCTGGCCTCTGACACTTCCTGTTCCTGGAGTGTCTGAATAGAATAAGTTACACATTGTGCCAGAGGCTGAAGCTGTCAATATAACCCAACCACAAGGATAAAATTAGAAATATTTAGGGTCAAATTCAGAAATGTTATTTATGAAGTGTTTTACTTCATAAATATTACTTTTTTCATATATCTAGGTTTTTATGAATGATCAGAAATAACAAGTTTGTCCCTCTGATCTTTTTAGTTTCCATTCAAGTATTTTACAGAAAGTAAACATAATTTTGAACTAAATTCACTCTGTGAAAACTACATTTTTCCAAAAGGAAGTGAAACAATGAGGATGCAGGCTTCTTCCCTTTAGCACTTATGTGTGCTTCACAAGATTGATGTAAACAGACTTTTGTGGCCAGGATTATGGTTTAATCTGAAGTTGCAGTTTTTAGTCAGAATTAGGGCTGTGAGAAGGTTATGAGTCCGTCTGTGGCTGGGGTGTGAAGGACACCTGCCAGAAGCTGTGCCATTTCCCCTTCCCAGGGACTGCTTACCCCACTGTTCATGGTGCCCACCCCCTGACTTTGCCCCTCACATAGCCATTTGGTCTGATCTGATTCCTCTCTCCAAGGGCAAGAACTCAACCTAAACTGTGTCAGTCAGATCCTGTGTGGAATATGAATTAGAATGGATACAAAATATGCAGATTCAAGACCCACGTGTGGCTGCCTTCTGCACTGCAAATTGGATAGAGAGAGAAAGCCCCGCTGTGGAGTTGTAGAGAAAGACACAGGCGGAGAAAGAATCAGAGCAGAGATGCAGAAATAGAGGTAGGAGTAGAGATGAAGATAGAAGTCTCTGAGTTCCTGAAGACTTTCCTCTTTCTGGCTTCAGTCCCTGTTTAGATTTAGCTGCACCCCTGCCTCTGCATCCCCTGAGGCACCAGTTTCTGAATTTTTATGCAATTTTGCCTTTTGACCAGTTTGAGTTGAGTTTTGTTATTTGCATTCAAAGAGTACACTGGATGAGGAAGTCATCTGTGCTGTGCCCAGGGACCAGGCTGAGATCTAGTTAGGACGAATACTTGGTAATGGGGTGATTGAGTTAAGTTGTTAGGTCCACATTTGATGGAATCTAGAGCCTTAGCTTCATTTATATTTAACAAATGATCTTCTTAGGTGAGGAATCCCTTGTGAACAGAGAATTTCTATTTCACCTTTGAATTCTTTACAGTTATTATTCATTAACTGGTAAATATATATTGTTTACTATGCATCAGACATATAATTTAAAAGTGATTGCAATAATATCTATAAATTACCAATTTAAAGCATCTGATTGAAATACATTGTTTTGTTTAATCCTTACAACACCCTGTAAATTAAATACTATTGGCTCAGTTGTTAGGTAAGAAAACTGGAGCTCAGCGAAGTTAATTAGATGGCCTGAAGCCACAGCTAGTAAATTGTGGAGCAAACAAAGGCTTAGACCCAGAGCTGCCCCCTTGTAGAAAGAATGAACCCCAGTCCCTCTGGTCTTTTTTTCCTTGAAGTTTCTAAATATTTGGGGATAGGGTATTTATACAACTAATAACCCTAATTTTAGCAATCCTGTATATACCAGAAGTGGAAAAACTTGCCTTTGTGAAATGAGTCATTAAATTTGCCATATGACAGAAAGTCTGGTTGTTAAAAGGAAACATGATGAAATGTCTCTCTCATCATTCATGCAGACAGATTCTGAGAACTGCACTGAGGCTCTTTGTAGTGTGATGCAGGGGAAAAAACCTTGCAAAATCATTTGCTTATGCCAGCTGAAATAGGTTGAGTCAATGTTCAACTACTCGTTATTTAAAACATTTTATGAATTAGGAATAGAATACTACTTCCTGAACATGATAAAGAATAGTGATTTCTAAGCAAGGTACAACATTATAATAAATAGTGAAACACTAAATGTTTTTCACCATTCTTATTTAACAATTAGTTTCTTAGTCCTTTTGGTGTGCTGTGTTTGTTTCTTTTTTGCTTGTCTGATTCTAGTTTGCTTGTGTTGTGTTGAAAAGTCTTCTTAGATCTTCAGTTTTCTCTGATACATTGAGGATAAATTTTCCATGACTTCCATGGCAGATACTTTCATGTCTCACCTCTAAGCTACAGGGTGAAAGTGGAAATCATGCTTTCTATCCACTTTTGCAGAGGGCAGAGAGAATAAGAGCGGTGTATAGCCTTTGTTGGATAACCTGTGTTTTTCTCTTTTTTTGTGAAATGATGTGAAGTGTCTGATACCTGGAATTTATCTGTTAGGCATATGTCCTGAAGTTCCCTGAGAATTTCCTGCATTCTCTGAAATCATGAGGCAGGGACCACTACTCTAAAGAATTTTTCCTTGTGCTGCTTACTTACTGTGGTAGTTAAAGTTGTGTGTCAGCTTGACTGGGCCTGGTTGAGTGACTGGGCAGCTGGTGGTAGTTATTCCCCATGATGAGACTGGCAATCAACTCTATGGTGGGATCTACCACAAGTAGCTGAGTAGCTGCTTTGCGTATGTGGTTTGCTTCCCATATATAAGAAACAGCTTTGGCAGTGGTCTCTAGCTTATGCCACACTTGGACCCTGCATGTAGCTGCGTCATTGTTCAGCAGCCTGCCATGGTCTGCCGACCTGGGGACTTAACAATGGACTTAAATTAATGGCCTGCCATGTGGTTTGGTAACATTGGGACTGTGCCTTTTTACTTGTCAACTTTGGGCTTTTCAGCCTCAGCAGCCAGCAGCTGTCTGAGTGAAGAAACGCCTCTAGCTCCAGTGGGCTGTGAGCAGAAGGCAGAGCTGGACCCTAAGGTTGAGGGGCTTTCACTCAG
>NW_006921619.1:10660526-10664527 GCF_000298275.1 Orycteropus afer afer
TTGAACCGCCAGCCGTCTGGTTAGCAGGCAAGTGTCTTAGCCACTATGCTACCAGAGAGGCACTAGGTAATCAGAACTCATAACTCTTCACTCTGTTTTCCCCAAAGTTGAGGAGCATTAGAGAGACTTCTCAGGAATTTGTCCAGTCCCCTTCTTTGCTCAGTGCAGTTGCTGCAGGTAGGAGTGTGGGGTAGTATTAAGAGCTGTACCACGCTGTGTCAGAATCTTTTTTTTCTTTACTCAACAACCACATTTTGTAGTTTATGACTTGCAGTTATATAACCCTTTTCTTACTCTTTTGCTGCTGGTGTATTTTCAGGAATGCTGATTTTTTTTTTTTTTTTTTACTTTCGTGGTGGTCATCTCAAAAGATTAATAGGTGAGACAAAGTAAAATCTTTCAAAAAGAAAAATATTTTAAGAGTGGGATAGGCAGCTAGCTTTAGTTAATTAAAGGGGAAAAAAAAGTCATAAAAGAACCTACACTAGAAGAAAATAGAGGTGATAGTGCCCAAGGCACTTGACTGCTAACCAGAAGGCTGGCAGTTCAAACCCACCAGCCACTCCTCAGAAGGAAGGTTGGGCAATCCTACTTCTGTAGTGATACTGCCTCGGAAACCCAAGGAGGGGTCACTATGATTCGGGGCTGACTCGATGGCACATAACAACAACAACAACAACCTTCCTAATACTGATTTTGGATTTAATTTACTTTTCTTTGTCCTATCTTTTTAAAGCAAAATCTTAGATCATTGATTATTAAACAAGTCTTATTTTATCTTACAAACATTTCATGTTACACATTTTCCCCTAAGCATGGCTTAACTGTGTCTCATAAATTTGAAAATGTTGGGTTTTAGTTTTTAATGATTCAAAATATTTTCTATTTTCTCTCATAATTTCTTCTTTACTCATATTTAATTTCCAAATGTTGGAGGTTTTTCCCTATAATTTTTGCTTTTGATATATGATTTAATTCTGTTTTGTCACATTATTACATTATATTATTTAGATTTATTGAAACTTGTTTCATGGTCATCTTGGTCTATCTTAATGAATATTTTTGTACATTAAAAAAGACTGTATTGTGTTAGGCTGGGTTTTCTAGAGAAGCAGAACCAGTAAGCTTATATATGTATATATATAGGGAGAAATTTATGTTAGGAAAATGGCTCACACACTTATAGAAGCTAGCAAGCCCCAAGTTCTCAGATCAAACGTTAAGCTGGAGGCTTTTCCCAACTCACGCAGGAGTAGGGGCTGACAAGCTCAAGGCTGGCAGTCAGTATACTTAGCTGTTCACTCCAATAAATGATGAATCCAAGATCACCAGACCGAATGGTGGATTTTTTGCTCACAAACAGTTGTAGGCAGCACAAAAGGATCCTGATCCAAAGAAGAGTGTTTCATTTTCCCAGGGTGTCCATAAATATTTTAGAAGCAAACCAGACCCCTAGGGAAACTCCCTTTCAATGGATCGGCTGTTCAAAACATATACATCTGACCTCATCGTGGGAATAACCCACAACACAACTGCTTAAACCACACAGAATTGTGGTCCAGCTAAGTTGACATGCAGCTCCAACGGTCACAGTCCACCCCTTGTCAACATGGCAGTTGTACACATCTTCTTAAATGTATATAATCTCTAAATGAGGACAATTATAAAGTCATATTTGTGCTTAGCATGATACGCTAACACACGTACAACTGAAATGCATTAACCTTCTTTACATTTCACAGTTCATAACAGAAGGAAACAAAAATATTTGATGCACATATACAATGAAGAAATATAAAATCACAGTCCTCGTTTCTGCAACTGGTCACATGGTCGTAGTTGATATTCAGAACTACCTTCTTCCACCACCCATTCTGTATTTCCCTTGCCCTTAGCAAGCACCTAAGCTGATCATGGTTCTTTGCCTGGTGGGGTGACCCCAACCTTTATTCCTGAAGGGTCTGGGCCATTAGTAGTCATATCAGAATTGGGTTGCTGTAATTTTCCATTGACTTTAATCACAGGGCATGGTAGTACTAAGAGATGTTCTAAAGAATTTCCTATACTACAGAGATATTCTTCTTTACCTCCATTATATAATGTCAATCCAATTTCCCCTTGATAATCAGAATCTATCCTACCAGATATTACAGTAATGCCCTTCTTTATCTGTTGATCAAGAGGCATGAGGAGGCCAAATGGCCAGGTGGCATTCTTAACTTCCAGTAAAATCCAATCAGTATTATGTTTCCAGGTGGGAGTATTCTTCTTTTGGGACTAAGATCTCCAGACCGGCAGAGCATAAGGTAGCAGGGACAGGAAGCAAAAATATTTTGAGTGGGTTATAAGGGGTAATAGTGAGTGGCACCACTCCCGTTTCTACTCCTTGGTTCCTAGACCCGTAAATCCTGAATATTGGAGAAAGCCCCATATATTGAACTCTGGCTTAGAGCATATACATTGGCCCAACCCTTCAGGTACTGCCACCTGTAATTGTGTTTTTAGTAGGCCATTCCATTGTTCTATTAAGCCAGCTGCTTCAGGATGATGGGGAACATGGTAAGACCAAAGAATTCCATGAGCATAGGCCCAATGCCGCACTTCAGTTGCTATGAAGTGAATCCCTTGATCTAAAGCAATGTTGTGTGGGATACCATGATGGTAGATAAGGCATTCTGTAAGTCCTCAGATGGCAGTTTGTCAGAAGCATTGTGTGCAAGGAAGGCAAATCCATATCCAGAATAAGTAACTATTCCAGTAAGAACAAAATGGTGTCCTTTGCATGATGGAAGTGGTTCAATGTAATCAACTTGTCACCAAGTTGCTGGCTGATCACCCTGAGGAATAGTTCCATATTTCAGACTCAGTGTTGGTCTCTGCTGCTGGCAGATTGGACACTCAGCAGTGGTGGTAGCCAAATCCGTCTTGGTAAGTGGAAGTCCGTGTTGCTGAGGCCATGCATAACCTCCATCCCTGCCACTTTGTGGATGGCCACTTTGTTCATGAGCCCATTGAGCAATGACAGGAGTAGCCAGGGGAAAAGGACAGTTGGTTTCTACTGAACGTGTCATCCTATCCACTTGATTGTTAAAGTCCTCCTCTGTTGAGGTCACCTTTTGGTGGGCATTCACATGGGACACAAATACCTTTACTCCTTTGGCCCATTCAGAGAGATATATCTACATACCTCTTCCCCATACATCCTTGTCACCAATTTTCCAATCATGTTCCTTCCAAGCCCCAGACCATCCAGCCAAGCCATTAGCCCCAGCCCATGAATCCGTATACAATCGCACACCTGGCCATTTCTTATTCCACAAAAAGTGAACAGCCATATGCATGGCTTGAAGTTTTCCCCATTGGGAAGATTTCCCTTCCCCGCTGTGCTTCAAGGAAATCCGAGAAAGGGGTTGCAGTGCTGCTTCTGTCCACTTTCAAGGGGTGCTTCCATACCACGCAGAACAATCTGTAAACCAGGCACGAGTTTTCTCTTCCTTGGTCAACTGATCATAAGGAACTCCCCATGAGGCCATAGGTGCAGACTGGGAGAGTGACCAGAGTGGAGACCATAGACATTTGGGCCACTCACTTCCTCATGCAACTTACTTGTGCCTTCAGGTCCTGCTCGAGCCCGATCTCTGATGTACCTCTTCCATTTAATGATGGAGTGCTGCTGTTCACGTCCAACTTTATGACTCTGTGGGTCAGACAACACCCAGTTCATGATGGGCAGCTCAGGCCTCATGGTGACTTGGTGGCCCTGGTTAGGTGTTCAGTCTCTACTAAAGCCCAGTAATGAGCCAAAAGCTGTTTCTTAAGAGGAGGATAATTATCTGCAGAGGATGACAGGGCTTTGCTCCAAAATCCAAAGGGTCTGCATTGTGATTCACCAATAGAGACTGCCAAAGACTCCAAACAGCATCTCTATCTGCTACAGACACTTCAAGCACCATTGGATCAGCTGGGTCATATGGCCCAAGTGTCAGAGCAGCTTGCACGGC
>NW_006921619.1:10669432-10686620 GCF_000298275.1 Orycteropus afer afer
ATATTGATGACATTATGCTGATTGGACCTAGTAAGGAAGAAGTATCAATGACTCTAGATTACTGGTGAGACATCTGCATGCTAGAGGGTGGGAAATTAACCCAACAAAAATTCAGGCACCTTCAACTTCAGTGAAATTTTTAGGGGTCCAGTGGTGTGGGGCATGTCGAGATATTCCTACTAAAATGAAGGATAAGTTATTATATCTGGCTTCCCCCACAACTGAAAAAGAGGTACAATGTCTGGTGGGCCTCTTTGGATTCTTTGAATTTTGGAAGCAACATATCCCTCATTTAGGTGTGTTGCTTCAACCTATTTATCAAGTGACTCGGAAAGCTGCTAGTTTTGAGATGGGGCCCAGAACAACAGAAGGCTCTGCAACAGATTCAGGCTGCCGTGCAAGCTGCTCTGACACTTGGGCCATATGACCCAGCTGATCCAATGGTGCTTGAAGTGTCTGTAGCAGATAGAGATGCTGTTTGGAGTCTTTGGCAGTCTCTATTGGTGAATCACAATGCAGACCCTTTGGATTTTGGAGCAAAGCCCTGTCATCCTCTGCAGATAACTATCCTCCTCTTAAGAAACAGCTTTTGGCTCATTACTGGGCTTTAGTAGAGACTGAACACCTAACCAGGGCCACCAAGTCACCATGAGGCCTGAGCTGCCCATCATGAACTGGGTGTTGTCTGACCCACAGAGTCATAAAGTTGGACGTGAACAGCAGCACTCCATCATTAAATGGAAGAGGTACATCAGAGATCGGGCTCGAGCAGGACCTGAAGGCACAAGTAAGTTGCATGAGGAAGTGAGTGGCCCAAATGTCTATGGTCTCCACTCTGGTCACTCTCCCAGTCTGCACCTATGGCCTCATGGGGAGTTCCTTATGATCAGTTGACCAAGGAAGAGAAAACTCGTGCCTGGTTTACAGATTGTTCTGCGTGGTATGGAAGCACCCCTTGAAAGTGGACAGAAGCAGCACTGCAACCCCTTTCTCGGATTTCCTTGAAGCACAGCGGGGAAGGGAAATCTTCCCAATGGGGAAAACTTCAAGCCATGCATATGGCTGTTCACTTTTTGTGGAATAAGAAATGGCCAGGTGTGCGATTGTATACGGATTCATGGGCTGGGGCTAATGGCTTGGCTGGATGGTCTGGGGCTTGGAAGGAACATGATTGGAAAATTGGTGACAAGGATGTATGGGGAAGAGGTATGTAGATATATCTCTCTGAATGGGCCAAAGGAGTAAAGGTATTTGTGTCCCATGTGAATGCCCACCAAAAGGTGACCTCAACAGAGGAGGACTTTAACAATCAAGTGGATAGGATGACACGTTCAGTAGAAACCAACTGTCCTTTTCCCCTGGCTACTCCTGTCATTGCTCAATGGGCTCATGAACAAAGTGGCCATCCACAAAGTGGCAGGGATGGAGGTTATGCATGGCCTCAGCAACACGGACTTCCACTTACCAAGACGGATTTGGCTACCACCACTGCTGAGTGTCCAATCTGCCAGCAGCAGAGACCAACACTGAGTCCATGGTATGGAACAATTTCTCGGGGTGATCAGCCAGCAATGTGGAGGCAGGTTGATTACATTGGACCACTTCCATCATGCAAAGGACACCATTTTGTTCTTGCCGGAATAGATACTTATTCTGGATATGGATTTGCCTTCCCTGCATGCAATGCTTCTGCCAAAACTACCATCTGTGGACTTACAGAATGCCTTATCTGCTGTCATGGTATCTCACATAGCTTTGCTGCAGATTAAGGACTCACTTCACAGCGAATGTGGTGCAGCAATGGGCCTATGCTCATGGAATTCACTGGTCTTACCATGTTCCCCATCATCCTGAAGCAGCTGGCTTAATAGAATGATGGAATGGCCTACTGAAAACACAATTACAGTGCCTAGGCGGCACTACCTTAACGTGTTGGGGCAATGTTCTCCAGGAGGCTGTATATGCTCTAAGCCAGAGTCCAATATATTGGGCTGTTTCTCCAATAGCCAGGATTCATGGGTCCAGGAACCAAGGGTTGGAAATAGAAGTGGTACCACTCACTTTTACCCCTAGTGACCCACTTAAAATATTTTTGCTTCCTGTTCCTGCTACCTTATGCTCTGCGAGTCTGGATATCTTAGTCCCAAAGGTAAGAACACTCCCACTTGGAGACCCAATACTGATTGCATTGAACTGGAAATTAAGAATGCCACCTGGTCATTTTAGCTTCCTCATGCCTCTGGATCAACAGACAAAGAAGGGCATTACTGTACTATCTGGTGTGATAGATCCTGATTACCAAGGGGAAATTGGATTGACATTACATAATGGAGGTAAAGAAGAATATCTCTGGAATGCAGGAAATTTTTTAGGACATCTCTTAATATTACCATGCCCTGTGATTAAAGTCAATGGAAAATTACAGCAATCCAATTCGGATATGATGAGTGGCCCAGACCCTTCAGGAATGAAGGTTTGGGTCACCCCACCAGGCAAAGAACCATGACCAGCTGAGGTGCTCACTGAGGGCAAGGGAAATACAGAATGGGTGGTGGAAGAAGGTAGTTCTGAATATCAGCTACGACCATGTGACCATTTGCAGAAATGAGGACTATGATTGTTATATTTATATTTCTTCATTGTATATGTGCATCAAATATTTTTGTTTCCTTCTGTTATGAACTGCAAAATGTAAATAAGACTAATGCATTTCAGTTGTATGTGTGTTAGCATATCATGTTAGGTGCAAATATGACTTTATAATTGTCCTTATTTAGTGGTTATATATGCTTAAGAAGATGTGTACGACTGCCAAGTTGACAAGGGGTGGACTGTGATAGTTGGAGCTGTGTGTCAAGTTGGCTGGACCACAATTCTGTGTGGTTTAAGCAATTGTGATGTAGGTTGTTCCAATGATGGGATCAGATGTATATTTTAAGTAGCCAATCCATTGAAGGGGACTTTCCCTAGGGGTGTGGCCTACTTCCAGTATATTTATGGACACCCTGGGAAAAGAGACACTTCTGTGGATTGGGATTCTGTTGTGCAGCTTACAACTGTTCATGAGCAAACAATCCAGCATTGGCCTGGAGATCTTGGATTCATCATTTGTTGTAGTCAACAGCCAGTATACTGCCTGCCAACCTTGAACTCCTCAGCCCCTGTAGCTGTGTGAGTCAGGAAAAGCCTCCAGTTTGACATTTGATCCAAAAACTTGGGACTTGACAGCTTCTATAAGTGTGTGAACTATTTTCCTAAGATAATTTTCTCTTTCTCTATATAAGCTTTACTGGTTTTCTTTCTATAGAGAACCCAGTCTAACAGTTTGCCATGTATTTCACTCATATGAAGACCATGTCTAAGTAGCCAATACCATAATTCCACATGAGTCAGAGTATTCTGATTACTGTTTTGACTCTGCTGTCCTTTATGGTAACTATGCCCTCTTGTCTTTGTCGACAAACTGGTGCCACTTGGCCCCTACTACCACGAGGTTCAATCAGCCCCATCGTAGTTAAGTGTCTTAGTTCAATTAGGGCCGTTCCTACCCTCTGATCTGGCTTACAGAAAATAGCAATCACAGCAGTCTTCAAGGATGCTGAGGCTCCATTCACAAATTTGTTCCTCACCTTACTGGTGAAAGGCATGTCCTTCAGACTCTGCATATCTGGCTCTAGGGGTCTAATCTGATAAATCCATTCTAACATGCCAATTTCCCTAAGCCTCTGGACACCTTCTTCTGTATTGTACCAAGGCAGATCTGGTACTTCAACTTGACTTAAGGTAGGCCACCGCATAATCCATGCTTCAGTAAGCCAACCAAATAAACTATTAGATCCGTTCCTGACCTCTCGAGCTAAAACCTTGAATAAAGAATCCATACTTAGTGGGCCTAATAAACTCAGACTGATCCAATGTTACATTCCTTGCATTATTATCCCACACCCTCAGTAGCCCTTCTCATACATATTCTCCGGGTTTCTGTCTGTACATGTTAGCAAAACAAGTAAATTTGCTGGGATGTAGAATTATCAATCCTAATAGCTGCAAAGACTTTAGCGATCCTCAAACTTAGTTGTTGTTAGGTGCCGTTGAGTTATCTCCTACTCATAGCCACCTTATGTACAACAGAAGGAAACACTGCCCGGTCCTGTGCCAGACTCATGAACCCTGCTATATTTGAGCCCATCGTTGCAGCCACTGTCAATCCATGTTGTTGAGGGCTGTGGTAGTTTCAGTTTGTGTGTCAATTTGGCTGGGCCTGGTTGAGTGGCTGGGCAGCTGGTGGTAGTTAATCCCCATGAGGAGACTGGCAATCAACTCCAGGGTATGTGGTCTGCTTCCTGTATATAAGGAAAAGCCTTTGGGAATGGTCTCTAGCCTATGGCACACTTGGATCCTGCATGTAGCCGTGTCGTTGCTCAGCAGCCTACTATCCTCTGCTGACCTTGGGACTTACAATGGACTTAAGTTAATGGCCTGCCATGTGGTTTGGTAACATTGGGACTGTGCCTTCTTCCTTGTCAACCTTGGGGCTTCTCAGCCTCAGCAGCCTGCAGCTGTCTGAGTGAAGAAATGCCTCTAGCTCCAGTGGGTCAGGAGCAGAGGCAGAGCTGGACCCCCAGGTTGAGGAGCTTTTACCCAGCCCCTAGAGCCTGGCACTTTGAACTTGGACTTAAAGCTTCCAAATTGTAAGAATAAACTCCTGTTTGTTAAGGCCATCCCATATTTGGTATTTTCTTGTCAGAGTGGCACTAGGTAACGAACAAGGGCCTTCCCCTTTTTGATTGACCCTCCACTTTATCAAGCATGATAGCCTTCTCCAGGTTATGGTCCCTTCTGACAACATGACCAAAGTAGGTGGGATGAATCTAGCCATTCTCGCTTCCAAGGAGCATTCCAGCTGCACTTCTTCCAGGACAGATTTGTCAGTTCTTTTAGCAGACCATAGTACTTTCAGTATTCTTCACCAACACCACAACTCAAAACCATAGACTCTTCTCTGGTCTTCCTTACTCATCTCCCAGCTCTCATACGCATATGAGGTGATTGAAAATACTATGGCTTGGGTTAGGCACACCTTAGTCTTGAAGGAGACATCTTTGCTCTTCAGCACTTGAAAGAGGTCTTTTGCAGCAGATTTGCCCAGTGCAATACATCATCTGATGTCTTGACTGCTGCTTCCATTGGTGTTGATTGTAGAGCCAAGTAATATGAAGTCCTTGATGACTTCAATTTTTTTCCATTTATCATGATGCTGCTTATTGATCCAGTTGTGAGAAGTTTTGTTTTCTTTATATTGAGGTATAAATACTTCAATAAATAAATAATAAAAAAATGAAAATAATAAATAATGCATACTGCAGAGTGTAGTCTTCAATCTTTATCAGTAAATGCTTCAAATCATCCTCATTTTCAGCAAAGTTGTGTTGTCTGCATATTGCACGTTGTTAATGAGCCTTCCTGCAATCTTGATCCCATGTTCTTCTTCATAAGTCCAACTTCTCAGATTATTTGCTCAGCATTCAGATTGAATAAGTATGGTGAAAGGAATCAACCCTGACACACTCCCTTCCTGATTTTAAACTATGCAGTATCCCCTTGTTCTGTTCCAACAACAGCCTCCTGGTCTATGTACAGGTTACTCATTAGTACAATTAAGGGTTCTGGAATTCCTTTTCTTCTCAATGTTACCCATAATTTTTTATGATCCACACAATCAAACGCTTTTGCATAGTCAATAAAACAGAAGTAAAAATCTTCTGGTATTCTTTGCTTTCAGCCAAGATCCATCTGATATCAGCAGTGATATCCCTCATTTCACATCTTCTTCTGAATCCAGCTTGCATTTCTGGAAGTTCTCTGTCAATATACTGCTCCATCCGTTTTTCAATTATCTTCAGTAAGATTTTACTTGCATGTGATATTAATGATATTGTTTGATAATTTTCACATTCTGTGGGATCACCTTTCTTTGGAAGGGGTACAAATATGGATCTCTTCCAGTCAGTTAGCTGGGTAGCTGTCTTCTAAATCTCTTGGCAAAGCCAAGGGAGTGCCTCCAGTGTGGCATCTGTTTGTTGAAACATCTCAGTGGGTATTCCATCAGTTCCTGGAGCCTGGTATTTTGCTAATTCCTTCAGTGCAGCTTTAACTTCTTCCTTCAATATCATTGGTTCTTGATCATATGCCACCTCCTGAAATGGATGAACATTGACCAATTCTTTTTGGAATAGTGAATCTCTGTATTTCATCCCTCCTCTTTTGATGTTTCCTGCATCATTCAATATATAAGCCATAGAATCTTTCAATACTGTAATTCGAGGCTTATTTTTTTTTCCTCAGTTCTTTCAACTTGAGAAATGCCATTTGGAAATCCCTTTTGGTTTTCCAACTCCAGGTCTTTGCACATTTCATTATAATAGTTGACTTTGTCTTCTTGAGCTGCTCTTTGCAATCTTCTGTTGAGCTCTTTTATCTTGTCATTTCTTCCATTTGCTTTAGCTACTCTCTGTTCAAGGGCAAGTTTTAAAGTCTCTTCTGACATCTATTTCAGTCTTCTTTTCCTTTCCTGTCTTTTCAATGACCTTTTGCTTTCTTCATGGATGATGTTCTTGATGTTATCTTCCAATTCCTCTGGTTTTTGGTTGTTGGTGTTTAATGCATCAAATCTATCCTTTAGATGGTCTCTAAATTCAGGAGAGATATAATCAAGGCCATATTTTTGGCTCTCGTGGACTTGTTTTAATGTCTTCAACTTCAAGTTGAACTTGCATATGAGCAATTGATGGTCTGTTCCACAATCAGCTCCTGGCCTTGTTTTGGCTGAAGATATTGAGCTTCTCCATTGCCTCTTGCCACAGATGTAGTCAATCTCATTCCTGTGTTCTCCATCCAGCAAAGTCCATGCATATAGCCACTGTTTGTGTTGTTAAAAAAAGGTATTTGTAATGAATATGTCATTGGTCTTGCAAAATTCTGTCATGCTTTCTGGTGTTATGTCTGTCACCAAGGCCATATTTTCTAACTACTGGTGATTCTTCTTTACTTCCAACTTTTACATTCCAATCATCAGTGATAACTAACACATCTTGACTGCAGCAATATACTGACAGGGGACTTACCAAAATGGAAGCCAAATTCAGAAGAGGATATGGAACTGGGGATATCCTCTCTGAGGTGGGATGGATCTTGGCTGAAAGCAAAGAATACCAGAAATATGTTTACCTGTGTTTTATTGATTATATGAAGGCATTAAACTATGTGAGTCATAATAAATTATGGATAACATTGTAGAGTGGGAATTCCAGAACACTTAATTGTGCTCATGAAGAATCTGTACACAGACCAAGAGGCTATTGTTCAAATGGAAAAGGGATACTGCATTGTTTAAAGTCTGGAAGAGTGTGCATCAGGGTTGCATCCTTTCACCATATATATTCAATATGTATGCTGAGTAATTCATTCTGGAAGCAGTATTATATGAAGAAGGAAGTGACATCAGGATTGGAGGAAGACTCATTAATAACCTGCAATGTGCAGATAATACAACTTGGCTTGCTGAAAGTGAAGAAGACTTGAAATACTTAGTGATGAAGATCAAAGACTACAGTTTTCAATATAGGTTACAAATCAACATAAAGACAATAAAAATCCCCACAATTGGACCAATAAGCAATATCATGATAAATGGAGAAAAGATTGAAGTTATCAAGGATTTGATTTGACTTGGATCCACAATCAATGCCCGTGGAAGCACCAGTCAAGAAATCAGACATCGTATTGCATTGGGCAAATCTGTTGCAAAAGACCTCTTTAAAGTGTGAAGGAGCAAAGATACCACTTTGAAGACTAAGGTGCACCTAACCCAAGTCGTGATATTTTCCATTGTCTCATATGCATGTAAAAGCTGGACAATGAATAAGGAAGACCAAAGAGTTGATGCCTTTGAATTGTGGTTTTGGCGAAGAATACTGACAATACCATGGAGTGACAAAAGAATGAATAAATCTTTCCTGGAGAAAGAGCAACCAGAATGCTCCTTAAAAGTGAGAATGGCCAGAATACATTTCCACTACTTTGGTCATATTGTCAGAAGGGACTGGAGAAGGATATCATGCTTGGTAAAGTGGAGCATTAGTGAAAAAGAGGAAGACCCTCAATGAGATGGTTTGACATGGTGGCTGCAGTGATGGGCTCAAACATAGCAAGGATTTTGAGGATGATGCAGGACTGGGCAGTGTTCTGTTGTACATAGGGTTGGTATGAGATGGAGGTGACTTGATGGCACCTAACAAGAACAACAACTTGGTAATTCTATTTTTAGTTTTTTGAAGCACCACATTGATTTTCAGAACAGCTGTACTAGTTTGTATTTCCACCAGCAATGGATAAGGGTTCTAGTTTTACCACATCCATGCCAGCATTATTTAAAAGCTTAGCCACCCCCATAGGAGTGAAATGGCGTCTCATTGTGGCGTGGATTTGCATCTCTCTGATGGCTAATGATGTTGAACATCTTTGCATGTGTTTGATGGCCATTTGAATGACCTCTATGGTGAAATGTCTATTCAAGTCTTTTGCCAACTTTATGACTGGGGTATTTATCTTTTTATTGTTATGTTTTGAAAGTGCTATATATATTTTGATTAATATATTCTTATTAGATATATGGTTTCAGAAGCTCCCAGTCAATAGCTTGTCTTTTCACTTTTTGGGTAAAGTCTTTTGATGAACAACAACAAAAAAATATAATAATTTTTATGAGATCTCATTCATTTATTTTGTCTTACTGTTTGTGCTTGTGTTATTATATTAGATGATCCATTGTTAAAAGCTACATCCAACATCATTGCCTTTGCATTTTCTTCTAAGAATTTTATGGTTTTAGTTTTCACCTTAGGTCTTTGGTCCATTTTGAATTTTTTTTTGTGTGTGTGTGTGTATGGTGTGAGGCATGGATCTTATTTCATTTTTCTGCATGTGGAAATTCAGTTTTCCCAAAACCATTTATTGAAGAAATTCTTCTTTCCTCATGGAATGGACTTAGCACCCTTGTCAAAAATATGTTGACCATAGATGTGTGGGTTTATTTCTGGACTCTCAATTCTATTCCATTATTCTATGGGTCTATTGTTATACCAGAACCAGGCTGCTTTGGTTACTGTACCTGTATGGTAGGTTTCAAATCAGGAAGTGTAAGTTCTCCTAGTTTGTTCTTCTTTTTCAACATTTCTTTAGCTATTCAGGACCTCTTGACATTCCACATAAAGTTGACGTTTGTTTTTTTTTCCATTTCTGCAGAGAATGCTGTAGGAATTTTCATTGGGATTGCATTGAATCTATAGATCACTTTTGGTAATGTTGACTTCTTAACAATATTAAGTCTTCCAACCCAAGAACATGGAACATATTTCCACTTATTTAATTCTTCTTTAATTGATTTCACTACACCACCAGTGCTCTTTCTTTAATATCTTTCAGGAGTTTTTAATAATAATTTTCATCGTATAAGTCCTTCACATCCCTGGTTGGATTTATTCCTAGGTATTTAATCTCTTTGTTGCTATTGTAAATGGAATTATTTCCCTAATTTCCATTTCAGATTTCTCATTGCTGGTGTTTACAAACCCAACCGAGTTTGGTTTATGATGTTGTACCATGCAACTTTGCTAAATTCCTCTATTAGCTCTAGAAGTTTTCTTGTAGACCCTTTGGAATTTTCTATAGGTAATGTTCTGGATACCTAGTACTGCTCAGATAAGATCATATAATCTACAAATAGAGATAATATTACTTCTTTTCTAATATGGGAAATAGTCCAATATTTCTTATTCTTGTCTTATTTCTCTCAGTAGGACTTCTAAGACATTATTAAATAGAAAAGGTGAGGGCAGGCACCCTTGTCTTGCTCCTGATTTCAAAGGGAAAACTCTCAGGATTTCTCCATTAAGTTTAATGCTGACTGTTGATTATTTGTGTATACCCTGAATAATATTGAGGAATTTCCCTTCTATCACAATCTTCTTAAGGGTTTTCATCAAGAAAGGGTGTTGAACTTTAGCAAATGATTACTATAGAGGTGATCATGTGTTTTTTTTCTTTATTCTATTGATGTAGTATATTACATTGATTGACTTTCTAATGTTGAAACAACCCTGTATTCTTGGAAGAAATCTTACTTGGTCATGATGTATGACTCTTTTAATATGCTGCTGGATTCTGTTTGCTAGTATCTTCTTAAAGATTTTTGCATCTATATTCATAAGAGATATTGATCTGTAGTTTTCTTTTCTTTCATTTAGTTTGGGTATTAGGGTTATGTTTGCTTCATAGATTGAATTACAGTGTAATCCTTCCTTTTCTATCATTTGAAAGAGTTTTAACAGTATTGGTGTTGACCCTTCTCTAAATATTTTCTGGAATTCCCCAATGAAGTCATCTTATCCAAGACTTTTATTTGTTGGGAGGTTTTTGATCACTGACTTTCACTCTTCACTTTTTATAGGTATGCTGAGATTTCTTATTTCCTCTTGAGTCAGTTTGGGTAGCTTTTGTCCTTCTAAGAATTTGTCCATTTCTTTCTTTCTTTTCTTTTTTTTTACACTTTATTTTATTTATTTAATGCATTTTATTGAAATATAATTTATGTACAGTGAAATACACAAAACTAAAGTGACATGGGTCAATGCATTTTTTTTGCAGTGTTCCCTCCCCTCCCCTCCCACCCCTGGCAACCAACAAAGAAAGTTTCCTCCATATATAAACCTTTCCTTGACCCTCCACAACAAAGAACTAAGATAAACTATATTTGTCTTTCTGTGATTGACTTATTTCACTCAGCATAATGTCCTCCAAGTTCATCCATATCATACAGTGTTTTGCAGACTCTACATTATTCTTTAGTGCTGCATAGCATTTCAGTATGTGTAAGTACCATAGTTTTGTCTTCCATTCTTCCGCTGATGGGCATGTAGGTTGTTTCCATCTTTTTGCTATTGTAAATAGTGCTGTGATGAACATGAGCATGCATGTATCTGTTCCTATCCTGGCTTTCACCTCTCTGGGATATATACCTAGTAATGGGATTGCTGGGTCAAATGGTATCTCCAATTCCAACTTTCTAAGGAATCGCTATATTGCTTTCCACAGTGGTTGTCACTTCACAGTCACAGAAACAGTGTAGGAGAGTCCCAATCTCTCCACATCCCCACCAGCATTTGTTATTTTCTGTCTCCTTGAACCTTGCCATCAGTGCTGGGGTGAGACAGTATATCTCGTTGTTTTGATTTACATCTCTCTGATGGCCAATGATTGTGAGCACCTTTTCATGTATCAGCTAACCACCGGAATATTCTCCTTGGTGAAGGGTCTATTCATGTCTTTTGCCCATTTTACAATTGGATTGTTATCCTTTGGTGTTCGAGGCTTTGGAGTTTTCCATCTATCTTAGAGATAAGTCTCTTGCCAGATATGTAATTATCAGCAAATATGAATTTGTTGCTGTCATTTTTGCCATGTGCTTTTTCTTTGTGTCAATTTCTTTGTTTCATACAATTTTCTATGCTGAGCTCATTTTGTTTATGAATCATGTTATCACTTCCTTCATTGCTATTGTTTTAGTATTTGCTGAATATTTATGCTGGTCCTCTTTTATATTTTGATGTGGAGGTTTATCATTTTTCTTTGAGGTTACCTTGTGATTTATAGTTTTCTTCCCAAGTTAAGAACAGTCCATTCTATCTTGTAGTTGTCTTGACTTCCCTATCATCTAGAAGTTCTCTAACGACACAGATTTTTCTCCCTCTTTTTGGTGTGTAGTTGTCCTCATTTGCTTGTTGGTGTCTCTGGTTCCCTGTTTATAATCTTGTAGGCTTATTTACTTTGGATACTTCATAGCTGGCTTGGTTTCTGGGTTATATCATCATGTGTGTTAATGGTCAGTTGTTGTTGGCTGTTGTTGCTTCTCTGTCTAAAGGGCTCCCTTTGGCATCTCTTGTAAGGTTGGTCTGGTTTTAACAAATTCCCTTAATTTCTGCTTATCTGGAAATCTCCTAATTTCACCATCATATTTGAGGGACAGTTTTGCTGGGTACATAATTCTTGGTTGGAAATTTTTTTCTTTCAGTGTTTTATATATACCATCCCACTGTCTTCTTGCCTGCATGGTTTCTGTTGAGAAATTTGAGCTTAGTCTTATTGATTGCCCCTTGTAGGTAACTTTTCATTTTTCCATGCTGCTCTCATAATTCTTTCTTTGTCTTTGGTTTTGGTGAGTTTGATGATGATATGTCATGGTGTTTTTCTTTTGGGGTCTATCCTATTGGAGTTCGTTGGGGTTCCTGAATAGATATATTCTCATCTTTCATCATATCAGGGAAGTTCTCCTCCAGCAAATTTTGGACAATTTTCTCAGTGGCTTTATTTTTCTCTTCCTGTTCTGAAATTCCAATGATGCATAGGTTATTCCTTTTGATGGTATCCCACATGAACCTTAGGCTTTCTTCATTTTGTTTTGATCTTTTTTCTGATTGATCCCTTTCCAAAGAAGTATTCAGGTATTTGTCTTCAATCTCATTAATTCTGTCTTCCATCGCATCAATTCTTCTCCTTTGCCCTTCCAATGTGTTACCTATTTCTGACAATTTAGTATTAATCTTCTGGATTTCTATCTGTAGATTTAGAATCATTTCTAATTTTTCATTTTGTTCTTGTATTTTCTTCCAAAATTCTTCTAGGATTTTCTCTGTGTTTTCCTTGGTCTGTCTCTCAATCCTTTGAAGATACCTCAATATAATTTTCTTGAATTCCTCATCAGGGAGTTCCAATGCTGTGTCTTCCTCAGGGATGTGTTTTGGGTCTGTATCCTGGTCCCTTGTTTCTCCTGCTTTATCTTGCTTCTTTGTGTGGACTGTGATACTCTGTTGTCTCCAAGGCATTGTGATGTTTTTGTGTTTATATTTAATTGGTGATTTTATGTTGGTGTGACTTGCTCACAATTTTCATTTTCTTTGTATGTTATCTATACAGGAAGGGTACTGTGCTGTGCTCATCTATTCACTAGTTGACAGCACTTATACACTCACCACCTGTCTCCTTTCCTGTTGTCAGCTTCTTGTATGTCCTTGCCAACCCTGGAAAACAGCCTTTTCTTAGGTCCCTGTAATCCGAATGAGAATGCTATCACTTTAAAATCCAAAATGGTTGCCACTTGTAAACATTCAAAATAGTTGTGCCCTTTAAATATCCAAAATGGCCACTGCTTGTAAACATTCAAAATGGCTGCACCCTTGGTCACTTTAAATATCCAAAATGGCTGCCATGTGTTAACAATCAAAATGGCTGCGCCCTCCAGAGAGCAGAAAGTCCACAGCTCAGGTTGTCTCCCTCTTTTGCTGTTTCCCTTCCTAGTCATAGGCCACCAGAGCAGTTGTCCCTGCAACCCTTGGTGACTGGGACTGATCTTTAGGTCAATTCTCAGGTCCCAACACCACTTGAAAATATTCAGGTTGTTGTTCTCATCAGAGTAGCTGACAGTCTGCAGTTCCGACCATCTCTGTACTCACTGTTTTCATTTGGTTTTTCCAATAGTTGGTGCCTAATCCACTTCTGTATAATTCCTTTCAAAGCTTAGGGTTCCAGGATTATCTTCTGTATCTCTGTCAATTAGTTTTTCTTTTCTTTGTTGATGAGGGTTTGTATTGCTTGTCTGCCTATTCCTCCATCTTACTGGAAGTCAAATTTGTCCATTTCATCTAGGTTATCCAGTTTGTTGCCATATAGTTGTTCATTATTTTCTGCCTCATTTCTCTTTATTTCTATTTGGTCACTTGTAATCTCCCCTCTCTTTCATTTTTTTTAGTTTTGGTTATTTGCATCTTTTCTCTGGTAGTGTTGCTAAAGGTTTGTCAATTTTATTGATCTTTTTAAAGGATCAACTTCTGGTTCTACTGATTCCATTTGTTTATCTGTTTATGATTTTATTTATATCTGCTCTGATCTTTATTATTTCCTTCCTTCTGGTAGGTTTAGGAATAGTTTGCTCTTCTCTTTTGAGTTTCTGTAGTTGTCAAGTTAGGCGGTTGATTTCACATCTTATTTTTATTTTGTGTAAACATCTATTGCTACAAAGTTTCCTCTGAGTACTGCCTTTGCTGCTTTTCACAAGTGTTAGTATATTGTAGTTTCATTTCAGTTTGACTCTAGAAGACTTTTGATTTCTTCCTTGACCCATTGGTAGTTTAATAGTACACTGTGTAATTTCCATATGTATATGGAAACTGTGTATTTTCAAGTTTTTTTTTTCCTGTTATTGATTTCTAGCTTCACTCCATTGTGGTCAAAGAAAATTTGTTGTTGTGAGGTGTCCTTGAGTTAGTTCCCTCTCAGAGCTACCTTATGTACAACAAAATGAAACACTGCCAAGTCTTGCACTATCCTCACAATCATTTCTATGTTTGAGCCCATTCTTCTAGCTACTGGGTCAATCCATCTCATCTAGAATCTTTCTCCTTCTCTCTGACCCTCTAATTTACAGAGCATGATGTCCTCCTCCAGAGACTTGTCCCTTCTTATAACATGTCCAAAGTACATGAGGCACAGTCTCACCATCTTTGGTTCTGAGGAGCATTCTGGCTGTACTT
Organism: Orycteropus afer afer; assembly: GCF_000298275.1. Taxonomy (NCBI): domain Eukaryota; kingdom Metazoa; phylum Chordata; class Mammalia; order Tubulidentata; family Orycteropodidae; genus Orycteropus; species Orycteropus afer. The sequence continues at coordinate 10,684,075 of NW_006921619.1, forward strand.
CTTCCAAGACAGATGTGTTTGTTCTTCTGGTAGCCCATAGTATATTTAATATTCCTTGTCAACACCATAATTCAAAGGCATAAATTCTTCTTTGGTCATCCTTATTCATTGTCCAGCTTTCACAGGCATATGAGGTGATTGAAAATACTATAGCTTGGGTCAGACACACCTTAGTGTTCAAAATCTTTACTTTCTAACACTTTAAAGACCTCTTTTGCAACTTTGAGATTTGCTCAGTGCAATATGCAATACATCATTTGATTTTCCTTCCCTCTTTTCTAGTGTGGGTTGTTTAATTATGATTTGGGTGAAAGTTTACAGAGCAAATTTGTTTTCCATTCAACAATTCATACACATTTTGTTTCATCACATTGATTGCAAACTCCACAATGTAACAGCTCTCTTCCCACTTGCTCCCTGTGGTTACCGTTTCTCTGTGTCCTTCCTTCCTATGCATTCCTGCCCTCTGAGCTATCTCCCTGTGCAAATGCTGCCCTTCTGATCTCCCATGGTTGATTGTTATAAAGAGTGTACCTACCTAGTGTAATTGTTCACCTTGTAGGCCGATACATTGTTTGATTGGAAGCCACAGGAGTTAGCTCAGTTTCAGGCCTGAAGGATTACTAGGAGTCATAGTCTAGGGGGTTTCACCAGTCTCTATCAGACCAGTAAGCCTGTTTTTTTTTTTTTTTAATGATTTTGAGTTTTTTTTTCTCCCACTCTATCCAGGATCCCCTATCTTGATCCCTTTTGGAGTGGTTGGCTGTGGTAACCAGGCACAATCTAGTTCTTCCGGTCTCAGGGTCATATAGGCTGAGGTTTACATGGTCCACTAGTCTCTTAGACTGATTGTTTCCATGTGTCTTTGATTTCTTTCATTCTTCTTTGTTCTGGATGGGGAGAGACAAATTGTTGCATCTTAGGTGCCTGCTTGCAAGTTTTTAAGACCCCACTTGCTACTCACCAAACTAGGATGTAGAACAATGCTTGTGTGTAGTATGTTATGGCAGTTGAGCTTAATGTTCCCTGCAACCATGGTCCCGAGCCTGCAGACCCAGCAACCCATTCCCTCAAAATGTTTGGATGTGGTTAAGAAGTTATCCATAAGAAGTCAAAAAGTGCACTCTATTAGTTTTGTTATATATATGGACATTCTTATAGCACATACAAATACATATGTAGAAATATTGTCTGCCAAACTTAAATATGGTCATGGATATATGCCCTTTTGCCTACCCATACCTGATCATTTTGCCTGTCTACCTAGACAGGTATTGTAGATTAATGTTGGTTATTACTGATAATGCAGTATTGTGTATGTAAAGTATTTACCTTCATTGTGTGTACTTCTTGTGCGCCTCCCTGTGTCATCCTTTTCCTTGTAGTTATTGAGCTGGTCACTTGTTTATAGTATTGCCTTTTCCTTCACCCAAATCAGTGCATGTCTTTTACCTACCTAGCAATTTTTCCCTCCTCTGCCATCCAATCCCTTGATTTGTTGACTACTACTTCCATGGGTGTTAATTGTGGATCCAAGTAAAATGAAATCTTCAACAACTTCATTTTTTTCTCTGTTTACCATGTTGTTGCTTATTGGTTCAGTTGTGTGGATTTTTGTTTCCTTTATGTTGAAGTATAATCAAAGCTGAAGGCTGTAGTCTTTGATCTTCACCAGTAAGTGCTTCAAATTCTCTTTGCTTTCACCAGGCCAAGTTGTATTATCCACAAATTACAGGATGTTAATGAATCTTCCTCCAGTTCTGATGGTGAATTTTTCTTCTTATAGTCCAGCTTCCATGATTATTTGCTCAGCATACACATTGACTAAGTATAGTGAAAGGTACAACCCTCTCATACACTTTTCCTGATTTTTAAGGCATGCAGTATCCCCTTGTTCAGTTTGAATGACTATCTCTTAGTCTATGTACAGGTTCCATATAAGCAGAAGTAAGCCAAAATAAAAGTCAAACTCATTGCCAATGAGTCAATTATGACTCATAGTGACCCACTTTGGGCCTCTGAGGGGGTAAATTTTTACAGAAGTAGATTGCCCAGTCTTCCTTCTGAAGAGTGGCTAGTGTGTTTGAACCACCAACCTTCTGGTTAGCAGTCAAATGCCTTAGGCGCTACACCACCAGAGCTCCTTGAGCACAAGTAAATGTTCTGGAATTCCCATTCTTTGCAGTGTTGTCCACAATTTCTGATGATCCACACAGTTGAATGTCTTTTTTTTTTTTTTTTTTAAAGAGGAATGGTGTGGCATTCATCTTTACAAAGAATGTTTCAAGATCTATCCTGAAATACAATGCTGTCAGTGATAGTGTAATATCCATACACCTATGAGGAAAACCAGTTAATACTACTATTATTCAAATTTACGCACCAACCACCAAAGCCAAAAATGAGGAAATTGAAAATTTTTACCAATTTCTGCAGTCTGAATTTCTTTTTTAAATTTTATTTTGATTTGGGTGAAGATTTACAGAGTAAATTCACTTTTCATACAGCAGTTCACATATACTTTGTCTCATGTCATTGACCAAAAT
>NW_006921619.1:10690685-10692332 GCF_000298275.1 Orycteropus afer afer
TTCACCTTCTCCGTTTGTTCCCCAGCCACCTTGCACAGTCCGTGCAGTCCCTGGCTAGCCGGGTGATTTTTAGGTTAATTCTTAGGTCCTACCACCAGTCAGGAATCTCCGAGCCGCCTGTACTGTCAGGGTCACTCAGTTCGCTGTCAGACCGCAGCTTCGTATGTGTCCTTTTTTTGGTATTTTCATGCAAATTCTTCTGCTAGTTGGTGTTTAGTCCAATTCTGTATCCTTCCCTTCAAGACTCAGGGGTCCAAGATTATCTTCTGTGTCTGTGTTAATTGGTTTCCCTTTTCTTTGTTGACGAGGGTCTGTGCAATCCTTCTGCTTAGTCCGCCATCTTGCCGGAACTCACAGTTGAATGTCTTTGCGTAGTCAGTAAAACAGGTAAACATCATTCTGGTATTCTCTGCTTTTAGCCAAGATCCATCAGATATCAGCACTGACATTCCTTATTCCACGTCCTCTGAATGTGACTTGAGTTTCTGATAGTTCCCTGTCAATGTATGTCTACAAGTGTTTTTGAATTATTCTCAGCAAAACATTACTTGTGTGTGATATTAATGATATTATTCAATAATTTGCCCATTCTTTGGAATGCACAAATTTGGATCATCTTCCTTTGGAATGGGCACAAATATAAATCTCTTTCAGTTAGTTGGGCAAGTAGCTGTCTTCCAAGTTTCTTGCCATAGGCAAGTGAGCACTTTTAGCATTGCATCAGTTTGTTGAACTAGCTCAATTTGAATTCAGTTAGTTCCTATGGAGGGTCAAAGAAGAAGGGGAAGGCCCTCAATGAGATGGATTGATACAGTGGCTGCAAAGATGGGGTCAGGTATAGCAAGGATTGTGAGGTTGGTAGAGGACTGGGCAGTGCTTCATTCTGCGGTGCATAGGGTCACTATGAGTAGGAGACAACTCAATGGCACCTAACAACAACAACAACATAGAATCTGTCAATAATGCAATTTGTCACTTGAATTTTTTCTTCAGTTCTTTCAACTTGAGAAATACTAAGGGTATTCTTCCCTTTTAGTTTTCTAACTCTGGGTCTTTGCACATTCCATTATAATACTTTAATTTGTCTTCTTGAGCCCCCTGTTGAAATCTTCTGTTCAGCTTTTTCACTTCATAATTTCTTCCATTTGCTCTATGTTTAAAAGCAAATTTCTGAGTCTCTTCTGACATCAGTGGTGGTCTTTTCTTTCTTTCTTGTCTTTTAAATGAACTTTTGCTTTCTTCATATATGATGTCATTATGTCATCTCACAAGTCACCTGGTCTTTGGTCATTAGTGTTCAGTGAGTCAAATCTGTACTCGAGATGATCTCTAATTTCAGGTGGGATATACTCAAGATCATACTTTGGCTCTTGTGGACATTTTTTAATTTTCTTCAGTTTCTTCTTGTACATGCATATGGGCAATTGATGATCTGTTCCCCAGTTGGTCACTGGCCTTGTTCTGACTGATGATATTGTGCTTCTCCATCATCTCTTTTCATAGATATGTTGTTGTTGTTGTTGTTGTTGTTATGTGCCGTCGAGTCGATCCCGACTCATAGCGACCCCTCCTTGGGTTTCCGAGGCAGTATCACTACGGAAGTAGGATTGCCCAACCTTCCTTCCGAGGAGTGGCTGGTGGGTTTGA
>NW_006921619.1:10692432-10694227 GCF_000298275.1 Orycteropus afer afer
CCCGACTCATAGCGACCCCTCCTTGGGTTTCCGAGGCAGTATCACTACGGAAGTAGGTTTGCCCAACCTTCCTTCCGAGGAGTGGCTGGTGGGTTTGAACCGCCAGCCTTCTGGTTAGCAGTCAAGTGCTTTAGCCACTATGCTACCAGAGATATAGTCAATTTAATTCCTGTGTATTCCATCCAGCAAGGTCCATGTATATACTTGCTGTTTAGTTGTAGAAAAAGGTGTTTTCAATGAATAGGTCATTGGTCTTGCAAAATTGTAGCATGTGATCTCTGGTGTCATGTCTATCATCAATGCTATATTTCCCAACTACTTGATCCTTCTTCTTTGTTTTCAACTTTCACATTCCAATCATCCATTATTATCATTGCATCTTGATTGCACATTTGATCAATTTCAGACTGCAGAAGTTAGGAAACTTTTTCACCTTTGGCATTAATGATTCATGCATAAATTTGAGTAATAGTTATATTACCTGGTCATCCTTGTAGTCATATCCATATAATACTATCACTGACAAATTTGTACTTCAGGATAGATCTTGAAATGTTCGTTTTGACAATGAATGCCTTGTCATTCTTATTTGATTTATCATTCCTGGCTTAGTAGATCATATGATTGTCCAATTCAAAATGCCCAATACAGTCCATTTCAGTAACTAATGTGTTGGATATCAATCTGTATGTATTCTATTACATTTTTCACAAATCCCAATTTTCCTAAATTAATACTCTGTACATTCTATGATCTGATTATTAATGGATGTTTGTAGCCATTTCTTCTCATTTTGAGTTGTGCCACATCAGCCAATGAAGGTTCCAAAAATTTTACTCCTTCCACATCAGTAAGGTGGACTCTACTTTGAGGAGTCCTCTGTCACATTTTGAGTGTCTCCCAACCTGAGGGGCTCTTCTTCTGACATTGTATCAGGCAATGTTCCACAACTATTCATAAGTTTTTCACTGGCCAATTTTTTAAAAAGTAGATCACCAAGTCCTTCTTCCTAGTCTATCTTAGTCTGGAAACTTTGCTGAAACCTATCCATCATGGTTGACCCTGCTGGTATTTGAAATACTGGTAGCATAGCTTCCAGCCTCACAGCAACATGCAAGCCACCAGAGCATGACAACTGACCAGTGAATCCTGTGGTGACAGAGAAGATACTTTTTATGATTACAGTCTTTTAAAATTTATCAAGCCTTTCTTTTTACCTAACATTTGATCCATTCTGGAGGAATATCCATGTGCACTGGAATGGAATGTTGCTTGAAAAATTTCTCTTAGAAAGATCAGCATGAGGCCGGTCCCCATGAGGCGGAGGTCAAAGATGTCCCAAATGTCCAAACTACCATGCCACTCCATCATTTCAGACATTAACCCTTCCTCCTCCTCTCAGTAATTTCCCCAGTCTTAGGGTTCTGTATTTCGCTGTAACGCCTCACAGAACTCACAGACACCCAAGGGTTCGTCTCACGTAGTAGTGGTAAAGGCTGGCAGGCTGGCGAGTCCCAAGTCTGTGAGTAGGTCTGGCGGATCCTCCCAACTCTCAGGGTTTGATGAACCTCGATCAGCAGATCAGATGGCGGCTGCTGTCCCCAAATTCAGGGGTGAGATGAGGATGATCCAAGAAAACAAAGCCGGAGCAAGAGGAGAGCGAATCTTCCCAGGAGATTTGTAGGTATACCCTCAGGGAAGCTAAGGGTGGTGATTTGAATTATACCCTCCAGCAAGGCAGGACTCAAGATACATTCCACCTGTGTTGCCCCAACAGAATTAACCTAAATCCCAT
>NW_006921619.1:10694327-10697522 GCF_000298275.1 Orycteropus afer afer
CATTATAGGGAATGACTACTACCAGCTGCCCGGCCAAGTTGATACCTGACCTTAACTACCACACCACCCCAAACAGGCATGGGTAATGGGATTTACAAAACACCACAGAATGGAGGACAATGGCTAGAAGGGCCACATCAAGCAATTCACTGCAAATGTATATTGTGCTGTTGTTGGGAAGAGTGTTCTGTATATAACTGTTAAGTCTAGTTTGTTTATAGTGTCATTCAGGTCCTCTGTTTTCTTGTTGATCTTCTTTTGAGATGTACTATCTATTATTGAAAGTTGTGTGTTGATGTCTCCAACTATCATTGTAGTGTTATCTATTTCTCCCTTCAAATCTATCAAAGTTTGCTTAATATATTTAGGTGCTCCAATGTTGGGTGCATATATAATTATGATGGTTAAATTTTCTTGATTAATTGATCCTTTTATCACTATATAATGTACATCTTTATTTCTTCTGACAGATCTTGTCTTAAGTCTACTTTGTCTGATATTAAGATTGTTACCCCATTTCTCTTGTTTATTTTTTTCATGGAATATTTTTTTCCATATTTTGAGTTGCAGTTTATTTATGTCTTTGTGTCTAAGGTGTATCACTTGTAGAAGACAAATTGATGGATTTTTTTTTTAATCCATTCTACCATTCTCTGCCTTTTGATCGGAACATTTGTTGACTTTCATTGTAATTTCTGATAAGAAATGACTTACTTCTGTCATTTTATTATTTGTTTTTTGCGTGTGTGTGACTTAAGCCTTCTTTATATTTGTCCTTTACTACAACTTGCTTTTGTATTTTGTTGGTTTATTATAGTGAGCCATGATGGTTTCTTTGTCATTTCCCTTTTTTTGTATGTCCTTTAGATATTTTCTTAGTGATTACCGTGAATATTACATTTAACAGCTTGTATTTGTAACACCCTACAGTAATTAGTATCAACTTAACTTCAATAACATACAAGAAATTCTATACCTATACCATTTCTACTCTGCCTCTTCCATTTTGTTGTTATAAGTAATTATGTCTTTATATTTCATGTGTTTTGTAACATAGTTTTATCCCTGCTTTTTATACATTTGCCATTAAAAAGAATGAAGGACAAAACAATTAGAATTATCAAGTATGAATACTCTGGTGGAGTAGTGCCTAAGGCATTTGATTGCTAACCAGAGGCTGGCAGTTCAAACCCACCAGTCACTCCTTGGAAGGAAGACTGGGCAATCTACTTCCATAGACAGATACTGCCTCAGAAACCCAAGGAGGGATCACTATGAGTCAGAACTGACTTGATGGCAGTGAGATACTTTTCCAAACAATTCCTTTTATTAGGAATCTTTCTTTTTATGTATGTCTTTGAATTACTTTCTAATGTCTTTTCCCTTCCATCTACCGAACTCTCACTAATATTTTTTGTAGGGCTGGTCTGGTGGATATGAACTCTCTCAGCTTCTGTTTGTAAATGTTATAATTTCACCCTTATTCCTGAAGAACAGTGTTTCTACATATAGTATTCTACATATAGTATTCTTGGTTCACAGTTTTTTTTTTCTTTCAGCATTTTAATTATACCATTCCTTTGCCTTTGGCCTCCAATATTTCTGAGGAGAAACTGGCACTTAATCTTATTATGTATGCTTTATATGTGACTGTTTGCATCTGTCTCAGTGCTTTCAAGATTCTGTCTTTATTGTTACCTTTCGAGAGCCTATCTTAGTGTAGATCTCTTTGGGTTTTTCCTGCTTGGCGTTCTTTGTGCTTATTGGATTTGTGGATGTGTGTCCTTGGTTACACTGGGGAAAATTTCTTCAAATATTCAATATTATTCAAATATTCTTTCTGTCCCTTTTTACTCCCATCCCTTCTAGAATTCCCAAGATGCAGGTATTAGGTCTCTTGTAATTGTCCCATAATGCCATGAAACTATGCTTAGCCTCCTTGAGCTCTTGTTTCTCTTCAGTTTCTGTAATTTTAAGTATATTTTCCTTTAATTTCCCATTTTTTCTTTGGCCTGATTAAATCTGTTGGTAAGTTCTTCTATTGTGTTTCTCATTACATTTGTTGTCCTTTTCAGTTGTAATATATCTTTTGTTAGATGTTCATTTTGCTTTTGCATTTTTTTTTATTTCTTTGAGATCTTTGTCTATGTTTTCCCTTAACTCTTTGATTATGCTTAATGTTGTTGTACATCCACTTCTTATTTATCAGCATAGTCAGATTCCAAAGAGCAAGTCATTATGTGAAAATAGACATTATGTAAAAATGGAAGAAGACCCCATCAGATCACAAAATGGAGTATGACTACATCATTACATAACTGCCAAACCACTGAGAATCAGGGCCCAGCCAAGGTGACATATAACCTTAACCATCACAGCCAGCACTATTCTTGTCTCACACACTGGTGTTTGTTACTGCCAGATGTACATTGTTAATGCATAAAATAGTCAGATAGTAGGTATTTTACTATTATTGTAAATGTGAAATGTAAGATAATGAAATAGTTGATAAATGAAGAGTAGGTGTATTGTATTCTTCCATTTTTAAAATTATTTGGTCATCCCTGGATGTGCTTTCACTCCCTCCATTGTGTTCATTTGGATGGCCATTGTTTCTCTGTTCTTTGTGTGTTTTGTGATTTTTTTGTTGGGGCATTAGAATTTTTGAGGATGTTAACTTTCGAAGTTCTCACCAGTATTTGGTGTTTTTGACTGAACTACTTTCTGTGAAAAGTACCAGGTGAGCTGAGCCTCCAGCCATTGCTTTCAGTTCTCTCTCCCTCTGTCTCTCTCTCTCTTTCCATCTCTGATATCTCCTTTCCCCTGCCTGGTTTGTTTAGGACTTGAAAGTTCCAGATCTTGGTTTTTAACTTGCAATGTCTCCCAAACACATAAGAGAGCACATTGTGGTCAATCTGTCTGGCAGCAGCCACCACCACTCAGGCAAGATACCAGGTACTAATCAATCTGTCCACCAGGGGATGCAGTCCTCTCACTTCTCTGTTTCTGCAACCATGTTTTCAGACAGAAAACCTACACCCAGTGAACCCTTTTCTGGGTTGGATATTGCTCTTCAGTTTTTTTTTTTTTTTTATAAGATTTTGGGTGAAGATTTACAGAGTAAATTCACTTTTCATACAGCAGTTCACATATACTTTGTCTCATGTCATTGACCAAAATTTACAATGAAAAAGC
>NW_006921619.1:10697902-10705555 GCF_000298275.1 Orycteropus afer afer
GGGCACCATCTAGTTCTTCTGGTCTCATAGTTGTATAGGTTGCAGATCGGATGGTGTACCAGTCGCTAGGACTGATTGTTTCCATTATGCTCTTCAGTTTTGCCTGAAGCTTTCTTGCCTCCTCTGTGGGGGCAGCGTATACTTACTTGAGCTGCTATTCAGGAAAACATAGGCAGACATTCCTCCATTTCAAGGGGAGGAGAGGCTGGCACTCCCCAGATGGAACTCCAAAAGACTGATCTTGTTGGTTTCAGAGCCTTAGTGGCCCTGTGGTAGTGGTCTCCATTTAGTGACCCCCTCCTGGCTCCACTGTAGAGAACCTTCTGTAAGAGTTTGTATCAGTTTGGGATTTATCAGTTACTATATGGAGAAGAGGTTTGCATGCTGTAAAATGACCCCCAGGGAGGTCTAACTTGTTATCAGAGCCTGTCTTGTAGTATGTTGGCTGTGGGTTTAGCATCCTCTCAAGATGCAACAGCTTTAATCAGCAGTCTTCAGCACTGACTAGAAAGGGAAGCAAACAAACATATATTGTCCACCAGGGAGGTCTGTCCTGTTGGTTTCAGAGGTTTGAGCTTTGACATGAACACGGAGGCAAGTAGCTTGTTGACTATGGGGGCAGACACCACTGCAGGGGTCTTCTCTAGCAGTTTGCAACAGCCTGACAATCAACACTTACCAGGTGGTGAGGGAGGGTCATGCTCTGTCAGATCCTGACAGAGGCCTGCTATGTTGCTATCAGTGCCCCACCCCCCAGTTGATTGTTAGCTGTGAGTGCAGCCTCCACTCAAGACACATGCTTCCTAGTGCACAGCTGCCTATGTTAGCAGTCCTCAGCACTAAATGAAGTAGGGGAAGAGGTTTTAGAGGTCTGAGCTATGAGGTACATGGGGAGGCAGACTCCACTGCAAGGGCCTTCTGCAGCAATTCACAGTAGGTTTGCAGCTCAGTGTCTGCATGGGGTTGATGCTGGCACTCTCCAAACAGACTGCTGGGAGGTCTGCCTTATTGATTTTAGAGAGGAAGGTGAGCCCTGTCTCTGTGTTCAAGCAGGGGATGTGGTGATTAAGGAAACTGCCCTTTTGCTAGGGTCACTTCCCCAGTTTACAACAGCATGTGTGGCTGGGGGGAGGGGCAAGATGGTGACAGAGTGGTTTTCCTGTCATACATGACTTGTAGAATCATTGACTCTTGCTTGTCTGCAGTTCCCTTCTGCTTTTCTCTGCTCTGTGATTTAGAGTTCCTCAAAGCCAAGCACCATTTCCTTGTATTTCTTGTCGTATTTGTGGGAAAGAGTTGGAACAATGACCTGTTTACAACACCATCTTCCCAGAATCTTTTAACATTTCTTATGGAGGAGTTCTGCTGGCAGTGAATTCTCTTAATCTTTGTTTATTTTGGGGGGTGGGTGGGGGGAGAAGATCAACTCTGTTTTCATGTTTTAAAGATCTTTTTCTCTGGGTGTATAGTTCTAGAATGATAGCTTTTTTTTTTCCCCCTTTCGATGCTTTAAAGGTGTTGTTCTACTGTCTTTTGCCTGTATAGATTCCAATGAGAAGTCTGTTGTTTCTGTTCTGCACAAAATGTGCTTTTTGTTTTTGATTGCTTTTAAGATTTTGTTTTTATTGTTTCTAGTAATTTGATTATGATGATGTGCCTTGCTGTGATTTTCTTTGAATGTTTCTTGCTTGAAGTTTGTTAGGTTTATTGGATCTTTAGGTGTATAGTTTTCATCAGATTTGAAAGTTTGAGATCATTTATATCTTGAAATATGTCTTTCTTCCCTCCCTCTCTCTTCCTTCTTCCTTTACAGAGGTCACTTTCTATTATTTCTTATTTTTCTCAGTTTTCCTTCTCTCCACACTTTGTTTTGAGTAGTTTTTATTGCTGTGTCTTCACATTCACTGATCTTTCTTCTATTGTATCTAATTTGCTGTTAATTTCATCCAGTGAAATTATCATTCCACTCTAAACATTCATTTGGTTCTTTTTTTATTTTTCTATTTCTCCTCTCATTATGTTCTTGTTTTTCTTTATATTACTCAGAATATGGAGCATATTTATAGTAATGCTTTTAGTGTCCTTGTGTGCTAGTTCTGTTAACATCACCTCTAACATTTCTATAGGCTTTTATCGACTGATTTTTCTTTTGGTTATGAATCACATTTTCCTACCTCTTTGTAGATCTAGTAATTTTTGATCAAATGATGTTGTTGTTAGGTGCAGTTGGGTCATCTCCAACTCATAGCAACCCTATGAACAGCAGAAAGAAACATTGCCTGGTCTTGTGCCAGTCCCATGATCCTCACTATATGTGAGCCCATCATTGCAGCCACTGATTCAATCCATCTCTTTGATGGCCTTCCTCTTTTTCATTAATCCTCCACTTTACCAAGCATATCTTTCTCCAGAGAATTGTCTTATCTGACAACATGGCCAAAGTAGGCAAGATGAAGTCTGGCCATTCTTGCTTCCAAGGAGCATTCCGGCTGCACTTTTTCCAGGACAGATTTGTTAGTTCTTTTAGCACTCCATGTTACTTTCAGCATTCTTCACCAACACCACAATTCAAAAGCACCAACTCTTCTCTGATTTTCCTTATTCATTGTCTAGCTCTCACATGTATATGAGACAAGTGAGAATACCATGACTTGGATTAAGCATACTGTGTTAGACTGGGTTCTATAGAGAAACAAAACCAGTAAAGCTTATATATAGAGAGAAAAGGAAATTTATCTTAGAAAAACGGCTCACACACTTATAGAAGCTGGCAAGGCCAAAGTTCTTGGATCAAACGTCAAGCTGGAGGTTTTACCTGACTCAGTATACTGGCCGTATACTGACTGTTGACTCCAACAAATGACGAATCCAAGATCTCCAGGCTGAATGGTGGATTGTTCACTCATGGACAGTTGTAGGCAGCACAACAGAATCCCAATCCACAGAAGAGTGTCTCTTTTCTGAGGATGTACATAAGTATACTGGAAGCAGGCCACACCCCTAGGGAAACTCCCTTTCAATGGATTGGCTGCTCAAAACATATACATCTGATCCCATCATTGGAACAACCCACATCACAATTGCTTAAACCACACAGAATTGTAGTCCAGCCAAGTTGACATACAGCTCCAATTATCACACACACCTTAGTTTTCAAAGAGACATCTTTGCTCTCCAGCACTTGAAAGAGGTCTTTTGCAGTAGATTTGGCCAGTGCAATATGTCGTCTCATGTTCTGATTGCTGCTTCCATTGGTGTTGATTGTAGAATCAAGTCATATGAAATCTTTGGCAACTTCAATCTTTTCTCCATTTATCATGATGCTGCTTATTGGTCCAGTTGTGAAGATTTTTGTTTTCTTTATATTGAGGTGTAATCCATACTGCAGATTGTAGTCTTCAGTCTTCATCAGTAAGTGCTTCAAGTCATCTTCACTTTCAGCAAGCAATGTTGTGTTATCTGTATATCGTAGCTTGTTAATGATTCTTTCTTCAATCCTGATGCCACATTCTTCTTCACATAGTCCAGCTTCTTGAATTATTTGCTCAGCATGCAGATTGAATAAGTATGGTGGAAGGATATAACCCTGACACACTCCCTTCCTGATTTTAAAGCATGCAGTATCCCCCTTGTTCTGTTCAAAGGACAGCCTCCTGGTCTAAGTACGGATTTCTCATGAACACAATTAAGTGTTCTGGGATTCCATTCTTCTCAATGTTATCCACAATTTGTTATGATCCGTACAATCGAATGCTTTTGCATAGTCAATAAAACACAGGTGAACATCTTTCCAGTATTCTTTGCTTTGAGCGAAGATTGAATGATGGACATTGTAAATTTTAGATAGCTAAATCCTGCATTTTGTTATATTCCTTTAAAGTACGTTGTCTTTTTATTCCCCCCTCCCCCCCCACCGACATGCAGCTAACTTACTTGTGGATTTGTTTTCTATGGAAAGTCTAAATTCGTCTATATTGTAGGTTTAATTTGGCCCTACTCTTAAAGATGGGAACTTCTGGAATCCCTAGTGAAGGTCTTGTGTATTCAATAAGTCCTTGTCTTAGGCTAGATTCTCTAGAGAAGCAAAACCAATGAATCTTATATATATATATATATATATATATACACACACACACACACATATATATATATATATATACACACATATATATATGAGGGTGATGAATCCAAGATTGATTGGTAAAATGCCACATTGTTGGCTCACAGGCTGAAAAGGCAACAATTCCCAAGATCGGCAGGCAATATAGCAGGCCTCTGGTTCAAGTCTAGGAACAGGAGATAATGATGAGGCAGTGCAGGATCCAAATCTAGCAAAAAAGCAAATTAACTTTGAAGGGTGTCCATATATATATTGGAAGCAGGCCACACCCCTGAGGAAACTGCCTTTCAACTGACTGGCTGCTCATAGCAAATCTCATCATGGAAATGATTACATTATATCAGATCTTATCACAGGGATGACTATATCGTAACTGTTAAAACCACTGAAAATCATGGCCCGGCCAAGCTAACATACAACCATAACTATCACATCCGCTTCAATCTGACTGGTGAGGATTTGAACATTTCTTGATGCTCTATAAACTCTATAATTTTCAGTTTGTTGTTGTTGTTGTTGTTATTTGCCGTTGAGTCGGCCCCGACTCATAGCGACCCCTCCTTGGGTTTCCGAGGCAGTATCACTACGGAAGTAGGATTGCCCAACCTTCCTTCCGTTAAACACTGATTATTTTTTTCTCTGGAAGTTGTTCCTTGATCTTGTAGAGGTTCACCCTATCATGTATACTTTGGTGTTTAGTCAAATACTAAAGGGCACCCCTATTTAGATTTCCAGAAGTCTGCATAGTTTTTTCCTTTTCAGGAAATTATACCTCGCAAATTCAGCATTCTTAGCCTCCTTGAACTCCAATCTCTGTCTCTTCAATTCAATTTGGGTTCCCCTTACCATTGCGATAATCTGGATATTGCCTCCAGGCAGAAAGCAAAGCTAGGCAATCATAGGGCTCACCTCATTTGTTTCCCTTCTCTCAGCGTCCATATTCTGCACTACCTGTTGTTCAATATCTGAAAATGATTGTTTCTTGTGTTCTCCAGTTTTCTAGTTGCTTATTTTGGGAGGATAATTTCAGGCTCTGTTGGTGTATCACCGTTGAAAATGAAACCCTAGAGTTTTAATGATATGGAGAATGATATAAGATCAGTTACAGTTCCAGGTTATAAATTTTGGGTACCTTTAGCCTTCAGCTCTATGGATAAGTATATTTTGAAAGATGAAAGCAAACAGACAAACCATTGCCATTGAGGCGATTCCAACTCATAGCTATTCTATAGGACAGAGTAGAACCACAGGGCAGTAAATCTTTATAGAAGCTGACCACCTCACCTTTCTCCTGCAAAGCAACTGGTGAGTTCAAACTACCAACTTTTTGATTAGCAGCTGCATACCTTAACCAACATGCCACCAGACCTCCTTTGAAAGATTAGGAGTGCTATTATTGCCTATTTGGTATTATTTGATAAAGAAGTGTGAAGACATTTATTTTTATGTAAGGTGCTGGTCATTATGCATAATTTGGCATAAGCATTTGACAGAATTTTGTTTTTTTTTCTGATGAAAAAGATAATGCATTTCCATTGCAAATATTTTGGAAAATATAGAACATTTTAAAGAAGAGAATAAAATCCAATCAAATTCCACTTCCCAGAGAATATTACAGTTAACATTTTGGTTTATTTACTCCAGATCTTTTGTGTATACATATAAATTGATAGTGACCTTTTAACCTACTGTGGCAGGTGTCAGGGTAGAGAGAGTCACAGATAAGCCCTAAACTACAGCTTAAACAAAAATTGACAATGTTTTTTTAACATGGCTTATAGGTAAAATATGTGGTGTATATTAAATATTTAAACAATCCAGGCTTGGGTTCTCAATGTTGTTGATTTATAACATAATTTGAATTTCAGAAATTTTGGGAGCTTTCAAAAAGTGTTTGCTAAACAAGAGTGAGCAATCACTACCGCAGTAATAATGCCTCATGGTATGTATAAAATAATAGCTAATATAGTAATTGTTTTGCTACCTTCAGCACTGTTGTGCAGTTTGAGAACTCTGACTTCCCTGACTTTACTCTCATATACAATTTTCAGTAAATGGTCCTTAGAATGAGATGAATCTCTGATTGTTGTTGCTGTTGTTATGTGTCATTGAGTCAGACTTGACTCATAGCAACCCCCTTCTTAGGTTTCTGAGGCAGTATCACTACGGAAGTAGATTGCCCAACCTTCCTTCTGAGGAGTGGCTGGTGGGTTTGAACCACCAGCCTTCTGGTTAGCAGTTAAGTGCCTTAGGCACTATGCTACCAGAGCTCCCAAATCTCTGATTAGGCGGTGGTATTTTCCAAAATGTATAATTTTACAGCAGAAAATGAAGAAAAAGCTCAGAACAAGAGAGATGGATTAGCAATGGGAATATTCCTACAAAAGTACTCCTGCGCAGGGATTGCAGTGATTAACTCTTTGGGAGTTTTTCTTTGGATTTTGGCAAAAAACATACATAGAGCATTTCTTTAGGTTTCCATCTCCTGCAGTATTGATATCTCCATGAGCCCTAAAAGTACAGCCTTTTGTGGTGGTGTTGTGAGTAAGAAAGGAGCACCACAGTCAAGTAATGCGAAGCTTGCCTTCTAGTAAACTCTAGTCTTTGTGGAGAGAAAGCACTATATTGTGGAGATTGGGTTCATGAGTGACTGGCAGGGAAGAGGTGACACGTGGCAGAAGTGGGAGAAAATACAGAGCCACTCCACTCAAAAGAGGGCCATGTGAAGTGACTTTAAACAGAACCTGTACTTTCCCATTGTTTTTTTTCTAGAGGAAACTGATCATTTAAAGGGGATGAAATAATTAATAAAATCGGGTTCCATCATATGTTTGCAAAAAATATTGGGCCACACTGAACATTCAGTGTTTGCTCTACTTTTCCAAATAACCTGAATGTCTTTGTGTGTCATGAAATATAGTTTGCAAATGTAATTTTTATATGGGTGTAAAACATATGATGATACGGATAGCACAATGATTTATTTGGAAATATTTATGCCTGTAATGGAAACTTGTTGGCAGAAGTATATACAGATGGTGCAAAATCCCTGGCTGTTCTGAAGAGTGTTGTCGGAGCCCAAATAACTTGGAAACCTCCAGTCTGAGCTGGCTAGCTCAGTATTAATCACAGCTGGAAAGTAGAGAAGAGGAGAATGCCTCCCAGACTCATGGACATGTTTGAATGATGTTATTAACAGAGTGAGTTTTATAAAATCCGGGCTTATGAAAGCTTAACTGTTTTATTTAATTTGAACTTGTAGAGATCTTCCTTAATATTCCACTGCTGCACACACACAGCTGTCAACTGGCTAAGTTCTGGCGAAGGGTGAATCAGTGTCCAGCTAAGGGTTGAGGTAGCAGCTCTTTCTCAGATTCACACATTCTTTTTGACTCATTGGCAGTAAGATATTATCTGGTTCATAGTCTTGCTTACTTGGCAGGTACAATTATTTTAGTAAATATGAATGCATTAAATCCGAGCCATAAAAACAAAGAGTTTACTGTCTTCCATATTCGTGACAAAATCACAGG